>NC_037689.1:57886009-57950375 GCF_003255815.1 Theropithecus gelada
TTATTGATTATGAGCCTGGTGCAGTGGCAAACAGCTATAATCCCAGCTGCTCAGGAGGCTGAGGTGGGAGGATCACTTGAGGCCAGGAGTTCAAGACCAGCCTGGGCAACATAGTGAGACCCTGTCAAAAAAAAAAACCAAATGATTATAGACTTAAATCACATCTACAAAATACCTTCATGACAATACCTAGACTAGTGTTTCAATAGCTGAGGACTTTAGGGAAGCCAAGTTGACATACTCAAAAACCCAATACATTGGGTAATCTAATACAAGATTTTCTGTTACAGCTAATAAAATATTTCAAAACAAAATATAAAAATTACATCAGAGCATAGGTCATGTTCAAATGTATACTAAAAAAAAAGTTATTTAAGCATTGTGATTGTACAAGATGGGGCACGAATTGTATAGAATTTATAGGTAACATTATTGTATGGATTTAAGATATATTAAAAACAGCAAAATTATATTGTGAAAAATTATTACAAAATATTTCTGTGTAATAAATAAAATTGCCTTAGCTATCTTTTTATCAGACTTAATTAATATAAATGTATTACCTAATCTTTAAAATGTAGTATTTGTAAAAAATTAATTTTGAAGCAGCAAAATGAGACATAATAAACATTCCGGAAATGTTTTTATAATAAAATAGAGTGAAAAATACAAGATGCAAAATCAAATATGTATATTATGCACTCAATAGTAATGTTTGTTTTGTTTTGAGACAGGTTCTCATGCTGTCACCCAGGCTGGAGTGCAGAGGACTGATTTCGGCTCACTGCAACCTCCGCCTCCCGGGCTCCAGCAATCCTCCCACCTCAGCCTCAAGAGTAGCTGGGACCACAGGTGAGCATCACCATGCCCAGCTAATTTTTTGTAGAGATGGGGTTTTGCTATGTTGACCAGGCTGGTCTTGAACCCCGGGGCTCAAGCAATCTGCCCGCCTCAGGCTCCCACAGTGCTGGGATTACAGGTGTGAGCCACCGCGCGGGCCTACTAATGTTTATTTTAATGTTAATTATTACTAGAAAACATTATTAATCAATGCTCTAGTAAGCCCATACTATATGCCAATCACTCCAATAAATGTTTTTGATAAAATTTACCTAATGCTCAAAGCAACTCCATTAAGTATTATTATTTCCCCCCTATTGCAGATGAGGAAATTGAAAGTCCAGGAATTTAAATAGCTTGTAGGGATTAAATCTAACACATAGGCAATGTAACAATTATCACGATAATTAAGTTTAAACACATAGGAAGGAATTTTGGTGAATATCTTTAAAATCTTCAGGTAGGCCGGGCACGGTGGCTCACACCTGTAATCCAGCACTTTGGGAGGCCGAGGTGGGCAGATCACCTGAGGTCAGGAGTTCAAGACTAGCCTGACCAACATGGAGAAAGCCCACGTCTACTAAAAATATAAAATTATCCGGGAGTGGTAGCGCATGCTTGTAATCCCTGCTACTCCGGAGGCTGAGGAATGAGAATCGCTTGAACCCAGGAGGCAGAGGTTGCATCGAGCAAAGATAGCACCATTGCACTCCAGCCTGGGCAACAAGAGCGAAATTCCGTCTCAAAAAAAAAAAAAAAATCTTCAGGTAGGGGAAATCCTTTTTAAAGATTGAAACTTTCCATAAATCATCAAGAAAAAGCCCATAAGTGACAGTCTGCAAATTTAAAACTTTTAAAAAAAGTTTAAAGGTAAAAAGCACTGCAAAAAACAATGTTTAAAGACAAGAAACACTGGAAGAAAATATTTTCGTGTTTCTTTGTATGTTACATATTTTTCTGCTGGTGATCAATTTATTGACTCTCAGCTCCAACTGCAAAATTTCAGGATGCTCTCTGAAATTCAGTCTGGGCTCTTTAAATATTTTTCCTTTGCCAACTGACATTGAATCTGTCTCAATAGAGGGCGCCAAACATACACCGGAGGAGGAAAGGGTTGCACTTCCTTGTTCCGCTGACTCGGCGGGACATTAGGCTACTGCAGCACAGGCAGTTTCTCCAGTATCTAGCTCTTGCAGTGTGCAGTGCCAGCAGTATCCAGCAGTAAGTAGCTTCCCCTGGCATCCTCCCGCAAGCCTTTTTGTAGCAGTGTTTCTGATGAAATACCTCTCCACGCGGGGCGCGGTGGCTCACGCCTGTAATCCCAGCACTTTGGGAGGCCTAGGCGGGCGGATCACAGGGTCAGGAGATAGAAACCATCCTGGCCAACATGGTGAAACCCCGTCTCTACTAAAAATACAAAAAATTAGCCGGGCGTGGTGGCACATGCCTGTAATCCCAGGTACCCGGGAGGTTGAGGCAGGAGAATCTCTTGAACCCAGGAGGCAGTGGTTTCATGGAACCGAGATCTTGCTACTGCACTCCAGCCTGGGCAACAAGAGCAAAACTCCGTCTCAAAAAAAAAAAAAAAAGAAAGAAAAAGAAAAAGAAATACCTCTCTGTGGGCAACTTACCTCCTCACCATAGAGGGAAGATTTCCAAAAAGTTCTGTGAGTGTAGTACTCCAGAAACGTCTCTGTTATTCAGTGAACCATGGCTGTGCTCTTTCCAACAAGGTCTGGATTTCAGCCCTAGGAGAGTTGCGTCTTCCTGGGGTGCTCTATCTTTACCCTGACATAGTGCCTACTCATTATATCTGCTATTTGTATATTCTTTAGAGTCATCTTTTCTTCCTACTAGCCAGTCTTTCATAATGCCAATAATATAGTTATATTATTGTTGATGATTTTTTATGCTATAATGATTTCAGTGAATATTCTTTTATTAAACATTCCCTGTTCGGATTATAATATGGTTTGTCTCAGTTAGATTCAGATTGATATGCAATTGGTACCAGTAGTGATCCCAGGAGATAGACTCTCTGTCAAAGACAGGATTTTAGTTTGGTCATACCTTTGGGCTTGAGAGCTGTGCTGATCTCCTTGCCAATGGGAAAATTGATGTTGGTGCGGTGACCTCAAAATTAATCAAGCTATCACTTGTGGTTGATTGTGATAAAATGCTAACTGAAACCTGTGCCTTAGGAGCCCAAGTGGCTGCTGAACTTGATTATTATGACAGTAATGATGACTAAAATGACTGTGGTATGGAATAGATTATTTGGAGTTCACTTGAGTGCTAACAAAGAGAAAATGACAAGCTCAGAATTGTTAAACCCAGGCTCCAGTTATAGTTCACGAATCAAAGAGCTTCTATGACAGTCCTAAAAGGAGCTATTACTTATTGTACTCACAGGGCCGATGTTGCTGAAAATCAAACACAAATTTAATTATGTGGGTTGCTGAATTACAATGACAGTTAAATTCTCAGGCTTGCCAAGTTTCTCGTGAAATTTAGGGCTAAGAATGGGATCCTGAAATCTGCAATGGAGACAATTGGTTGGATCCACATGAAATTGACTATCTTGGGCTCCAGTGTCAAACTTTCTAAGGCATTTCATTGCGAAAGCTGTGGGCAAGAGCTAACAAGTCAGGTTTGAAAATGCATGACAGGCTGCAGACTTTATTTCAACCTGTAGTGCCCTTGAACATGTTCAGAGGTCAAAAATATCACTATATGGAATCAATCCCAGAAACCTGTCAGTGGATAAGAAAACCCTGAGAGTATCTCCTGAAGAAAAAATAAATCTTTCCTCTGAAGGGTGAATGGAGGAGGAGCCATTACAAGGACAGAGAGCAATAGAAGGAAAGAGGAGAGGAGGATGTCGGGGAAACACATGTTGGAGGGTATTTACAAATGATAGAAAGGGCCAATGGTGTCAAATACTGTAGTAAATTCCATTCGTGAAAAGATTTAAAAGTGTCCACTGGATTTTCTCTTGGTGACGTTTGCAAGAGTGGTTTGAGTATAGTGGAGTAGAGAGTGGGATGGTAGATGAGGAGGTAGGAATACAGATTGCCTTAACTCATCTACAATAAGTTACTCCTTTGAGTTTGCCCTGTGTTTTCTGGACTGACAGTAATTATGAAACAATATATGTATTTCCTTACAGACAGGAATAAGGTCAGCATGCCTGACATCACCACAAGGCTTAAATATAATTCTGGATGTTCTGACCAATGTTATGCAATCATAAAAAAGGAAATGATGATGATGATGATGATAGAGATGCATAAATTCTTGACAAAAAGATAAACATTTAGTAAAATATCATTATATGAGATTGAGAAACTGTTTACTTAGAAAACCTTGAAAAATAACAGATGATATACTAGAAATAATCAGAGAAGTTCAGTGAGGGAACCAGATGCCAGATGAAATGGAAATAAATAAAATTAAGCTTTCTTTTAACCAGCAATAACAAATTAAAAATAATAATGAAAAGTATTTCCCACGTACAATATATGTGCATATCAAAGATAAACTGAAATAAATGGTAAAATTTGCCATTTCTTGAATGGAAAAACTCAATGTCTTAAATGTATCAGTTTTCTGAAAATTATATATTTAAGGTCATCCCAATTCAACATTACAAAACTTCTTATTTCTTAACACAGAAAAAAATTATTCAAGAGTATAGACAATTGAATGGAAGAAAAGAGTCAAGAAATCAATGTAATTGATATCTTTGAGGTAGAACTTTCTGTAAAAAATAATAAAGAGTAATATAAAGTTGTTGTAGTTTAAAATAAAAAAAGAAAAACACCAGGATTTAAATGGACTGATAGATCAAGAGCACATAATTAATTTAGCATGTCACAAAATAGTTATTTTATATCACCGTAGATATAGAATAGTATTCAATAAATAATATCTATCAGGAAAAAATTTAGGGAACAAATACTGCTAGACTCCTGCCCCAACTCCTCCATAAGAATAAATTTAAATGGTGTCTTTCCATAATAAATATCTATGAATATGCTTTTCCCCCAAGCTCCAAAAAATTAATCATAATAAAAACATACAGATGAGTATGAAACAAATGACAGTGAAAAGGTACTGATTGCAGCACTGGTATAACACTAAATAGTTGGAGATGACCTAAATATTCAAAGAAGGGATTGGTAAAATAAATTAGAGTGTATCTATAAAACTGAATAATGTAGAATCATTGAAATGAGGATTTATATATGTGTATAATACAAAGATGATCACTATTTGTTGTGTGAAAAATTGTTTAAAATATTATTAGAATATGTATGCATTTTAGTAAAAATGTATATATTAATATATGTTTAGAAAAATTTAAGTGTGCTGACAGTGATATATTCAAGTATAATATACAATGCCTATGATATTTATTTGCTATCTTCATTCTATTTTTTCTGACATAATTTTGCATTCATATGAAGTAGCAAATCTGTTTCATAATTGACAGTAATATATTGATGGCAATCATTTTTGTATATTACCAGAAGCTGCCTTTTAGATTATTTGTAATGAAAATGGAAATAATTGTATAAGCTAGGTATTACTGCATAATGGCTTACAATAACAATCAGTTGTTATTTACCACAGTTGTTTTGGGTCAGAAATTGGAGAAGGACTTGGATGGTTGCTTCTGGCTTTGGGTCTCCTATTAGGTCTCAGGACTGAAAGATCAGATTCCAAGGTAGATCATTCACATGGCTGGGAAGATGGTGCTGGTTCGTGGATCAGAGACCACAGTTCCTCTTCTCATGAGGAGAGCAGCCACGGGACTGCTTGCATGTCCTCAATATATACCTGCTAGCTTCTCCCACAGTTAGTGATTCAAGAGCACAAGGAGGAAGCTGCAATATCTTTTATGGCATAGCCTTTCAAGTCACAAACTGTCATTTTCATAGTATCTCATAGGTTGCAGGTTTGCCCCATTCTTTCTTGGAGGGGATTACATAAGGGTGTGAATATCTGGAGGTGAGGATCAGTGAGGACTATTCTGAAGCCTAACACATAATTATATTAAAAAACATAAAAATAATACATGTATAAATACTATAGGATGCAATAGAATATCTGTTATGTTAGCATAGCAAACTGATTGATCTTATCCATCAACTGAAATGACTGAAAGCGTTATTACAGAGAAAATATTTTAAAATTAATATTAAGTAAACAAAGATGCCACAAAAATGCATCTTTGCATTGGTATTAGTGGTATTAGTAGCTAATACCCTATACGCATTTTTAAATGAATGGTGATAAAGTGAACGGTGGATAAAGATTGAGGTAAAATGAAGAAATTCAAGTGGTTATGTTAGAGAGTAGGATTATGGGCAGATAAACATTTCTCTTTATTTTCTTTAATGTCGTACCACTATTTTTAGCAAGACATGTATTTAAAACAGAGACAATGTCAGCATTATACAACATTTAAGTCATTATATATTAATTCTGTTTGTCTATAATTGAAATAATGGATGATTAATTCAAAACAGTATCAAAAATTAATAAAAACAACACAAAAGCCTACAAAGAAACCAAGAAAATTTATAAGAAATGTATAAGAAAATTTATAAGAAATTTATAAGAAAATCTTACAAACATCAAAGACCAAACATAACCTAATGATAAATATGGATCAACCAATATTGAGTATGCTTCTGTAAAAGTTGAGGGATTTTAAATTTGGACACATGAATAAAAACGTTAGAAGGTAATATGATCTCAGCACTTTGGGAGGCCAAGGCGGGTGGATCATGAGGTCAGGAGTTCGAGACTAGCCCGGCCAATATGGTGAAACTCCATCTCTACTAAAAATACAAAAATTAGCCGGGCATGGTGGCGCGCACCTGTAGTCCCAGCTACTCGGAGGCTGAGGCAGAAGAATCGCTTGATCCCGGGTGGCGGAGGTTGCAGTGAGCCGGGATCATGCCACTGCACTCCAGCCTGGGTGACAGAGTGAGACTCTATCTCAAAAAAAAAAAAAAAAAGGTAATATGAACTATTTCCAAATTGTTATGGCACATTTATTCCTTTGTTCAAGAAATAATTATGGAACACTGGGTTTTTTGTATCATCATTAAATGAGGTGTTTATTACATAAAGTTGGATAAGACACTGTCTTTATTCTCCAGGTACCCATAATCAAGTAGTGAAAGTGAATAATTGCAATATATTATGATAAATCTTATACTTAAAAGCCTTGTATGAATAAGGAAGTAATCTCCATAAAAAGAGAAAGAAGGGATCAGCAAAATGATTTAAAAACTGAGTAGAGCTTTTCTTTTCTTTTTTTTTTTGAGACGGAGTCTGGCTCTGTCGCCCAGGCTGGAGTGCAGTGGCCGGATCTCAGCTCACTGCAAGCTCCGCCTCCCGGGTTTACGCCATTCTCCTGCCTCAGCCTCCCGAGTAGCTGGGACTACAAGCGCCCGCCACCTCGCCCGGCTAGTTTTTTGTATTTTTTTTTTAATAGAGACGGGGTTTCACCGTGTTAGCCAGGATGGTCTCGATCTCCTGACCTAGTGATTCGCCTGTCTCGGCCTCCCAAAGTGCTGGGATTACAGGCTTGAGCCACTGCGCCCGGCCGTAGAGCTTTTATTTTCTATATACTATCAAAATGAATAGCAAACCCAAGAACATTGGTGTTTTACAAGATTAATTTTGTTCTATTTTGTTACATAGTTTTCTGTACATATGTTAGCCTCTTTCAAGTTGCAAGACACATCCTCAATTTCCTTCCTGTAATAGGATTTGTTTTAGAGATAAACAGAGAAGACAGGAACAGCAGCCACACAGCCAGGACCCACGTACAATTGAATTGTCAATCTGAAGGCAACACAGCCTTAGCAATTCAGGTATCCTGTCCTTCTCTTAAGAAAAGGTACAACTTGCTGGCTTATCCTGTAGATATATAATACCAAGTTTGTTTTTTCAGTGTATAACTCCAGGTTCCTGCTGTTCATGACTTGTACCATCCAATGGCTTCTCCACCATTAGCTGAATTTATCATCCACTCGCTACTTCATACTCAGTGTCCCGCTGGGTAGCACTCTAATGTCAGATGGTATAATGAAATACCTCTCAGCAATAAAAAGGTATGAGCTACTAATCCATGTAGCAACATGGATGAATTGCAAATTAATTACACTGAAATAAACCACTCAAAAGGCTACATACTGCATAATTCCATTTATGTGAATTTAAAGATAAAACAATATTTTAGGGGCAGAAAGCAGATCAATGCTTGGGGTTGGCGATAAGGGGAGAGTAGGAGGTAATGTTTTGGGGTGATAGAAGTACTCTATATCTTGATTGTGATGGTAGTCACATGACTATATGCATTTGTCAAAACTCATAAAACTGTACACCAGAAAGAGCAAATTTTATTGTATGTACTTTATTTTTATTTATTTATTTATTTATTTATTGAGACAGAGTTTCACTCTTATTGGCCAGGCTAGAATGCAAAGGTGCGATCTTGGCTCAGCACAACCTCTGCCTGCTGAGTTTAAGTGATTCTCCTGCCTCAGCCTCCCAAGTAGCTGGGATTACAGGTGCCCACCACCACCCCCAGCTAATTTTTATATTTTTACAAAATACAAATGAGGGGGTTGAAATATTTGTCATTCTTTCTTATTTATTTCCTCTGACTTTTAGTCTCTAACCAAGGAACTATGGAGAGACGGGGTTTCACCATGTTGGCCAGGCTGGTCTCGAACTCCTGACCTCAGGTGATCTACCCGCCTCGGCCTCCCAAAGTGCTGGGATTACAGGTGTGAGCCAATGCGCCCAGGCTACTTTATTTTTAAACCAGTAAATATAAAAACTAATTTGCGGTTTTTATACATGTAGCTTCAAGACCCCAAACAAACTTACAATAGAGTTACCTGGATAAAGAATCACAGAAAGAAAAATGAAATTTAGATCTAGGAAACTCGCTGTCAATAACCCCTCATTTTATTAAAAGAATTCAGAAGTTGAGCCTTGATGGAAACAAAAATACTTGCAAAAGGGGGCAGAAAATATTTAATCTTGATCCTTTGAGGCCCACATCAAAATATAAGAAGAAGATGACAGCTGCTAGGCACTTCCCAGAACCCACCATTTAATTATCTCAAGGTGCCAGAGAAATAAAAAGTTGAAATAAAGTCTTGAAAAATGTCCAGGAATCTCTGAATTAGATTACAGGTGAATATGAGACCTCAAGGGAATATTCTATATATTGAGAGTAAACAGGTTATTCTTTCTAATATTCTTCCATTTTTCAGAAAGTTTAATCCCTGACAAATAGTTTATTTGAAATATGAGCTAGTCAACCCACAAACTCCAACTTGAAATTTTCTCCCTCACTCTAGGCTTCTCAGAGAATTAATAATTGAGGAACTGGGCAGTTTGAGTGGAGTTTATTACTTTGCCTTGATATTGGGTACAAAATGAAGGTTTCCCTTCTTTCCCTTTCTCTGACTCCTATGTGAAGACATCACAGGAATAGGGAAAATGTTTCTCAACTTTGGAAATTAAATATCATTTAATTGACCCACTTTTCTAATGACTGATTCAATTTTCTTATCTACATGCTATTTTTTAAAAAATTTAAACATAGTGTTAGATTACTTATTTTTAAAATAAGTTAGAAAAGATAAACTCTGTAACTCTTCCTCCATAGTTCCTGGGTTAGAGACTAAAAGTAAGAGGAGAAAATAAGAAAGAATGACAAATATTTCAAGAGTTGGAAAAAATAGAATAATAATACCATTCGGTCTCTAAGATCTTAACAGCAAACACTGATGGTTTTAGAGGTACATATACCTCATGCTGTGCTATGTTAATAAATACAATTTTTAAATGAAGTGAAAAGCTAAATAACATAAAAGTTATACTTTCAACTCCAGTCATGCATATTGTGTAACTAGGCTGAACACTTGAGTTTTCATTATTTAACATGAACTGGTCATATCACTGCCAATTCCTTCTTCTTTTCTTTTTCTTTTCTTTTTTTTTTTTTTTTGAGACGGAGTCTTGCTCTGTCTCCAGGCTGGAGTGCAGTGGTGCAATCTTGGCTCACTGCAACCTCTACCTCCTAGGTTCAAGAGATTTCCCTTGCCTCAGCCTCCGGAATAGCTGGGACTACAGGCACTCGCCACCATGCCCGGCTAATTTTTTGTATTTTAGTAGAGACAGGGTTTCACCATGTTAGCCAGGATGGTCTTGATTTCCTGACCTCGTGATCTGCCTGCCTTGGCCTCCCAAAGTGCTGGGATTACAGGCATGAGCCACTGCGCCCAGCCCAATTCTTTCTTTTGTCATAGAATTTTTTGGAAATAGTTTGTTCTCATAACAGAAGCATGAAAGCATAAAATATCAGAGCACTTGTTATTGGTTACTGAGCACTGGAAATATGGCTATTGTGATACAAGAGCTACATATTTTATTTCATTTAATTTCAATTGATTTACACTTTAAATAGCCACATGTGGCTAGTGACTACCTTATAAGGAAATATAATTCGATACACTGGCCAAGAAGACACGTGAGTGGCCCACAAGGAAAGGAGAGGTTTGAAGGACTTAAACAAATTAGTCCAGTCAAGGATGTCAAATATAACTGCAGTTGTCTGCTAGCACTTTTGATTATACTGAAACCTTATGTGGCATGGGAGAGGGTTACCACTAAAAATAAATCAGGGCCTTTACTGCTGACTTCACGTATTCTTGCTACATAGGTCAACCAAGAGAGTACCAACTGGTTGGCTATTTACATTTCCACAAGAAAACAACAGACAACTTACAGCTACCTATAAATACAGTGGAGGACACTTGAAACGGGAAACCAGATAATCAATCTGCCTCCCTGGCACAAATTTACTGAGCAAATTCTCACCGGGTGTGCTGTCTCTGCAGGATTTTATATATTCTGCACACTGTCTGGCTGAGTTATATTCATATAAATGAAATAAATCTTCCTTTGAATCCACAACAAAAGTGGAATGGTTTAGCATTTTGAGCAAAGTGGTACACTCACCATCAGGAATATTGTGCCCAAACACGATGAGGTATTATGTTTTGTTATATTCTTAGACCTCATGTACATTTTCCTCAGATACCCCAGTGGTAACCCTTTCAGGAGTGGAGGATACTCTATACATTTTATTTATTTGTATCCAAAATTTTATTTAAATTCTGTATTAATATAATTGTGGATTCACATGCAGTTATAAGAAATAATACAGAAATCTCTTGTGTAAAATTTTTCATGCTTCCCTTAATGGTCACCTTTTGCAAAACTCATATAATATATCCAGGTTGTTAACATTTATATAATACCCCTATATTATTCAGATTGCCAGTTTTACTAGTACATGTATGTGTGTGTCTGTGTATGTGTGTATTTAGTTCTATACAATTTTGTCACCTTTAAAGGTTCTTGTATCCTCAACCCAAGTCAAGATAACACTTCCGACACTACAAAGATACCTTATCCTGCTCTTTTAAAATCATACCCAGCTTGCTTCTGCCTTACCCTATACTTAACCACTGACATGTCCTCCATTTCTAAAATGTTATCGTTTTAAACATTACAGAAAGGAATCATGCATTATGTCATCTTTTGGGAATAGATTTTTTCTCACTCAATTATTGATACACCCAAGTTTCTGCATATATCAGTAGTTAATTCCTCTTCATTACTGAGTAGTGTTCCATGGTATAGATATACGACAGTTTGTTTAACAATTTACGTGTTGAAGAGCACTCAGCTGTTTTCAGGGTTTATTATTATGAATAAAGCTTCAATGAATATTCAGTTTTGTGTGAACATAGTTTGCGTCTCTCTAGGATGAATGCGTGTGACTGCAATTGGTGGACTGTATGGTAGTTATATTTTTACTTGAATAAGAAAATATAAAACTGCTTTCCAGGGTGGCTATAAATGTTACATTCCTACCAGAAACTTCTGAAAGATCCAGTGGCTCCACATTCGCATCAGCATTTGTTGTTATCCTTATTTTTTATATTAGAAGTTGACAATTTAGTGGTCTTTTACCAAGCAGCTCTCAGTCACATACAAACTCTTCCCACATCACCAAGTTCCCCATATTATTTAGCATAATTTTGTTTGGATTAACATACAACTTTTTTGGTTTTAGTTTTGATTTTAATTTTTGAGGGAGGTAATGGGCATATATATTTATGGGGTACATGTGATGTTTTGGTACAGGCATGTAATACATAATAATCACATTATGTGAAATGGGATATCTATCCCTTCAAGCATTTGTCTTTTGTGTTATAAACAATTCAATTATACTGTTTTAGTTATTTTAAAACATACAATTAAATTATTTTTGACTATAGTGGCCCTGTTGTGCTATCAGATACTAGACCTTATACATTATTCCTAACTACATTTTTTTTTTTTTTGGTACATATTAACCATCTCAACCTCCACCCCACCATCCCACTACCCTTCCCAGACTCTGGTAACCATCCCTCTAATCTCTACCTCCATGATTTCAATCGTTTTGATTTTTAGATGCTACAAATAAATGAGAACATGAGAAGTTTGTCTTTTTGTACATGGTTTCTTTCATTTAGCATAATGACCTCCAGTTTCATCCATGTTATTGCAAATAACAGGACCTCATTCTTTTTATGGCTGAATAGTAATCCATTCTGTATAAGTACCACACTTTCTCTATTCATCTGTTGATGGACAGTTAGCTTGCTTCCAAATCTTGGCTGTTGTGAACAGTGCTGCAACAAACGTGGGAGTGCAGATACCTCTTTGATGTACTGATTTCCTTTCTTTTGGATATATACTCAGCAGTGGAATTGCTGGATCATGTGGCAGCTCAATTTTTAGTTTTTTGAGGAACCTCCAAACTGTTCTCCATAGTGGTTGTACTAATTTACATTCCCACCAACAGTGTGTGAGGGTTCCCTTTTCTCCATATCCTGGCCAGCATTCGTTATTGCCTGCCTTTGGATATAAGCTATTTTAAGTGAGGTGAGATGATATCATGTTGTAGTTTTGATTTGCATTTCTCTGATGATGAATGATGTTGAGCACCTTTTCTTTTTTTTTTTCTTTTTCTCTCTCTTTTTAAAAAAAATTATTTTATTTTAAGTTCTGGGATACATGTGCACAGTGTGCAGGTATGTTACGTAGGTATACATGTGCCATGGTGGTTTGCTGCACCTATCAACCCGTCATCTAGGTTTTAAGCCCCGCATGCATTAGGTATTTTTCCTAATGCTCTCCCTCCCTTTCCCCTCCACCCCTCAAAAGGCCCTGGTGTCTGTTGTTCCCCTCTCTGTGTCCATGTGTTCTCATTGTTCAACTCCCACCTGTGAATGAGAACATGTGGTGTTTGGTTTTCTGTCCCTGTGTTAGTTTACTAAGAATGATGGCTTCCAGCTTCATCCATGTTCTGGCAAAGGACATGATCTCATTCTTTTTTATGGCTACATAGTATTCCATGGTGTATGTGTACCACATTTTCTTTATCCAGTCTATCATTGATGGGCATTTGAGTTGGTTCCAAGTCTTTGCTAATGTGAATAGTGCTGCAATAAACATATGTGTACATGTGTCTTTATAGTACAATGATTTATATTCCTTTGGGTATATACCCAGTAATGGGATTGCTGGCTCAAATGTTATTTCTGGTTCCAGATCCTCGAGGAATCGCCACACTGTCTTCCTCAATGGTTGGACTAATTTACACTCCCACCAACAGTGTAAAGGTGTTCCTATTTCTCTACGGCCTTATGAGCATCTATTGTTTCCTGACTTTTTAATAATTGCCATCCTGACTGGTGTGAGATGGTATCTCATCGTGGTTTTGATTTGCATTTCTCTAATGATCAGTGATGAAGAGCTTTTTGTCATATATTTGTCAGCTGCATAAATGTCTTCTTTTGAGAAGTGTCTGTTCATATCCTTTGCCCACTTTTTGATGGTTTTTTTTCTTGTAAATTTGTGTAAGTTCCTTGTAGATTCTGGATACTAGATCGTTGTCAGATGGGTAGATTGCAAACATTTTCTCTTATTCTGTAGGTTGCCTGTTCACTCTGATGGTAGTTTCTTTTGCTGTGCAGAAGCTCTTTAGTTTAATTGGATCCCATTTTTCAATTTTGTTTTTGTTGCAATTGCTTTTGGTGTTTTAGTCATGAAATCTTTGCCTATGCCTATGTCCTGAATGATGTTGCCTAGGTTTTCTTCCAGGGTTTTTATGGTTTTGGGTTTACATTTAAGTCTTTAATCCATCTTGAGTTAATTTTTTATACGGTGTAAGGAAGGGGTCCAGTTTCAGTTTTTTGCATATGGCTAGCCAGTTTTCCCAGCACTATTTATTAAAGGGAGACGCCTTTCCCCGTTTCTTGTTTTTGTAAGGTTTGTCAAAGATCAGATGGTTGTAGATGTGTGGTGTTATTTCTGAGGTCTCTGTTCTGTCCCATTGGTCTACGTATCTGTTTTGGTACCAGTACCATGCTGTTTTGGTTACTGTAGCCTTGTAAGTATAGTTTGAAGTCAGGTAGTGTGATGCCTCCAGCTTTGTTCTTTTTGCTTAGTATTGTCTTGGCTATATGGGCTCTTTTTTGGTTCCATATGAAATTTAAAGTTGTTTTTCTAATTATGTGAAGAAAGTCAATGGTAGTTTGATGGGAATAGCATTAAATCTATAAATTACTTTGGGCAATATGGCCATTTTAACAATATTGATTCTTCTTATCCATGAGCATGGGATATTTTTCCATTTGTTTGTGTCCTCCCTTATTTCCTTGAGCAGTAGTTTGTAATTCTCCTTGAGGAGGTCCTTCATGTCCCTTGTAAGCTGTATTCCTAGGTATTTTATTTACTTTGTAGCAATTGTGAATGGGAGTTCATTCATGATTTGGCTCTCTGCTTGTCTATTATTGGCGTATAGGACTGCTTGTGATTTTTGCACATTGATTTTTGTATCCTTAGACTTTGCTGAAGTTGCTTATCAGCTTAAGGAGTTTTGGGGCTGAAATGCTGCAGATTTCTAAATATAGAATCATGTCATCTACAAACAGAGACAATTTGACTTCCTCTCTTCCTATTTGAATACACTTTATTTCTTTCTCTTGCCTGATTGCCCTGGCCAGAACTTACAGTACTATGCTGAATAGGAGTAATGAGAGAGGGCATCCTTGTCTGTTGCTGGTTTTCAAAGGGAATGCTTCCAGCTTTTGCCAATTGAGTATAATATTGGCTATGGGTTTGTCATAAATAGCTCTTATCATTTTGAAATATGCTCCATCAATACCTAGTTTATGGAGAGTTTTTAACATGAAGGGATGTTGAATTTTATTGCAAGCCTTTTCTGTGTCCATTGAGATAATCATGTGGTTTTTGTCATTGGTTCTGTTTATGAGATGTATTATGTTTATTTTTTTTGCATATGCTGAACCAACCTTGCATCCTAGGGATGAAGCCGACTTGATCATGGTGTGTAAGATTTTTGATGTGCTGCTGGATTCAGTTTGCCAGTATTTTATTGATGATTTTTCCATTGATATTCATCAGGGATATTGGCCTGAAGTTTTCTTATTTTGTTGTGTCTCTGCCAGGTTTTGGTATCAGGATGATGCTGGCCTCATACAAGGAGTTAGGGAGGAGTCCTTCTTTTTCAGTTGTTTAAGATAGTTTCAGAAGGAATGGTACCAGCTCCTCTTCGTACCTGTGGTAAAATTTGGCTGTGAAGCTATCTGGTCCTGGGTATATTTTGGTTGGTAGGCTACTAATTACTGCCTCAATTTCAGAACTTGTTATTGGTCTATTCATGGATTTGACTTCTTCCTGGTTTAGTCTTGGAAGGGTGTGTTTTTCCAGGAATTTATCAATTTCTTTTAGATTTTCTAGTTTATTTGTGTAGAGGTTTTTTTAGTAATCTCTGATGGTAGTTTGTATTTCCGTAGGATCAGTGGTGATATCTCTTTTATCGTTTTTTATTGTGTCTATTTGAGTCTTCTCTCTTTTCTTCTCTATTAGTCTAGCTAGTGGTCTATCTATTTTATTAATTTATTCAAAGAACCAGCTCCTGGATTCATTGCTTTTTTAAAGGGTTTTTCGTGTCTCTATGTCCTTCATTTCTGCCGTAATCTTAGTTATTTACTGTCTTCTGCTAGCTTTTGGATTTGTTTGCTCTTGCTTCTCTAGTTCTTTTAATTGTGATGTTAGGGTGTTGATTTTAGATCTTTCCCGCTTTGTCCTGTGGGCATTTAGTGCTATACATTTCCCTCTTAATACTGCTTTAGCTGTGTCCCAGAGATTCTGGTATGTTGTCTCTTTGTTCCCATTGGTTTCAGAGAACTTCTTTATTTCTCCCTTAATTTCATTATTTACCCAGGAGTAATTCAGGAGCAGGTTGTTCAGTTTCCATGTAGTTGTGTGGTTTTGAGTGAGTTTCTTAATCCTGAGTTCTATGTTGATTGCACTGTGGTCTGAAAGACTATTTGTTATGATTTCAGTTCTTTTGCATTTGCTGAGGAGTATTTTACTTCCAATTATGTAGTCGATTTTAGAGTAAGTGCCATGTGCCACTGAGAAGAGTACATATTCTGTTGATTTGGGGTGGAGAATTCTGTAGATGTCTATTAGGTCCACTTAAACTAGAGCTGAGTTCAATTTCTGAATATCCTTGTTGATTTCCTGTCTCATTGAGCTGTCTAATATTGACAATGGGGTGTTAACATCTCCCAGTATTATGGTGTGGGAGTCTAAGTCTCTTTGTAGTTCTCTAAGAACTTGCTTTATGAATCTGGGTGCACCTGTATTGGGTGCATATATATTTAAGATAGTTAGCTCTTCTTGTTGAATTGATCCCTTTACCATTATGTAATGTCCCTCTTTGTCTCTTTTGATCTTTGTTGGTTTGAAGTCTGTTTTATCAGAGACTAGAATTGCAACCCCTGCTTTTTTTTCATTTCCATTTGCTTGGTTGATCTTCCTCCATCCCTTTATTTTGAGCCTGTGTGTGTCTTTGCATGTGAGATGGGTCTCCTGAATACAGCACACCAATGGGTCTTGACTCTTTATCCAATTTGCCAGTCTGTGTCTTTTAACTGGGGTATTTAGCTCATTTACATTTAAGGTTAATATTGTTATGTGTGAATTTGATCTTGTCGTCATGATGCTAGCTGGTTATTTTGCCCATTATTCAATGTAGTTTCTTCATAGTGTCCTTGGTCTTTATATTTTGGTGTGCTTTTGCAGTGACTGGTACTGGTTTTTCCTTTCCATATTTAGTGCTTCCTTCAGGAGCTCCTGTAAGGTAGGCCTGGTGGTGACAAAATCCCTCAGCATTTGCTTGTCTGGAAAGGATTTTATTTCTCCTTTGCTTATGAAGCTTAGTTTGGCTGGATGTGAAATTCTGGGTTGAAAATTCTTTTCTTTAAGAATGTTGAATATTGGCCCCCACTCTCTTCTGGCTTGCAGGGTTTCTGCTGAGAAATCCACTGTTAGTCTGAAGGGCTTGCGTTTGTTGGTGACCTGATCTTTTTCTCTGGCTGCCCTTAACATTTTTTCCTTCATTTCAACCTTGGATAATCTGATGATTATGTGTCTTGGGGTTGCTCTTCTTGAGGAGTATCTTAGTGGTGTTCTCTGTATTTACTGAATTTGAATTTTGACCTGTCTTGCTTGGTTGGGTAAGTTCTCCTGGATAATATCATGAAGTGTGTTTTCCAACTTGGTTCCATTCTCCCCGTCACTTTCAGGTACACCAATCAATTGTAGGTTCGGTCTTTTTACATAGTCCCTTATTTCTTGGAGGCTTTGTTTGTTCCTTTTCATTCTTTTTTCTCTTCTCTTGTCTGCACACCTTATTTCAGCAAGGTGGTCTTCAATTTCTGATATACTTTCTTCCTCTTGATCGATTAAGCTATTGATACTTTTGTATGCTTCACGAAATTCTTGTGCTGTGCTTTTCAGCTCCATCAGGTCATTTATGTTCCTCTCTAAACTGGTTATTCTAGTTAGAAGTTCCTGTAACCTTTTATCAAGGTTCTTAACTTCCTTGCATTGGGTTAGAACATGCTCCTTTAGCTCAGAGGGGTTTGTTATTACCCACCTTCTGAAGCCTATATCTGTCAGTTAGTCAGTCTGATTCTCTGTCTAGTTTTGTGCCCTTGCTGGAGAGGTGTTGTGATCATTTGGAGTAGAAGAGGTATTTTGGCTTTCAGAATTTTCAGTGTTTTTGCACTGGTTTTTCCTCATCTTTGTGGATTTATCTACCTTTGATCTTTGAGGCTGATGACCTTTGGATGGGGTATTTGTGTGTGTGGGTTCCTTTTTGTTGATGTTGTTGTTGTCCTTGCTTTCTGTTTGTTTGTTTTTCTAACCGTCAGGCCCCTCTTCTGCAGGTCTACTGCAGTTTGCCAAAGGTTCAGTACAGACCTTTTTTGCCTGGGTATCACCAGTGGAGGTTGCAGAACAGCAAAGATTGCTGCCTGCTCCTTCCTCTGGAGGCTTTGTACCAGAAGGTCACTAGCCTGATGCCTGGTGGTGCTCTCCTATATGAGGTGTCTGTCGACCCCTGTTGGGAGGTCTCTCCCAGTCAGGAGGCACGGGGGTCAGGAACCCATTTGAGGATGCCATCTTTCCCTTAGCAGAGCTGGTGCACTGTGCTGGGAGAATCACCCTTGTCAAGATCTGCTGCTCTCTTCAGAACTGGCTGACAGGAAAGATTAAGTCTGCTGAAGCTGTGACTGCAGCCACCCCTCCCCTGAGGTGCTCCACTCCAGGGAGATGATAATTTTATCTGTAAGCCCCTGACTGGGGCTGCTGCATTTCCTATAGAGATGTCCTGCCCAGTGAGGAGGAATCTAGAGAAGCAGTCTGGCCACAGCCACTTTTCTGTGCTGTGGTGAATTCTGCCCAGTCCAAACCTCCCAGTCTCCTTAGCACTGTCAGGGGAAAACCACTTACTAAAGCCTCAGTAATGGCAGATGCCCTTCCCCACCATCAAGCTTGATCATCCCAGGTTGACTCCAGACTGCTGTGCTGGCAGTGAGAATTTCAAGCCAGTGGTTCTTAGCTTGCTGGGCTCTGTGGGAGTGGGATTTCCTGAGCAAGACCACTTGGCTCCCTGGCTTCAGCCCCCTTTCCAGGGGAGTGGATAGTTCTCCTGTCTCACTGGAGTTCCAGGCACCACTGGAGTATGAAAAAACTCCTGCAGCTAGGCTCAGTGCCTGCCCAAACAGCTGCCCAGTTTTGTGATTGAAACCCAGGGCCCTGGTGGTGTAGCCTCACATGGGAATCTTCTGATTGGCAGAATGCAAAAATCCATGGGAAAAGAGTAGTACCTGGGACAGGTAACACAATCCCTCACTGCTTTCCTTGGCTGGAGGAGGGAGGACCTCCAATTCCTTGTACTTCCCGGGTGAAATGATGCCCCACCCTGCTTCTGCTCACTCTCCGTGGGTTACACCCACTGCCTGACCAGTCCTGATGAAATTAACTGGGGCCTCAGTTGGAAATGCAGAAATCACTTACCTTCTTCGTTGGTCTTGCTGGGAGGTGCGGACCAGAGCTGCTTCTATTCAGCCATGTTGGCCAATACTATTGAACACCTTTTCATATGCCTGTTTACCATTTGTATGTCTTCTTTTGAGAAATGTCTATTCAAATATTTTGCCCGTTTTAAAATCAGAAAAATATTTTTTTCTTATAGAGTATGAGCACCTTATATACTCTGGTTATTAATCCCTTGTCAGATTGATAGTTTGCAAATATTTTCTCCCATGCCGTGTGTTGTATCTTCCCCTTGTGGATTGTTTCCTTTGCCGTACGTAAGTTTTTTAACTTAATGTGATCCTGTTTGTCAATTTTTGCCTTGCTTGTCTGTGCTTGTGGGGTACTACTCAAAAAGTTTTTGCCTAGAACAGTACCTTGGAGAGTTTTCTCAATGCTTTCTAATAGCAGTTTTATAGTTTGAAGTCTTAAATTTAAGTCTTTAACCCATTTTGATTTGATTTTTGTCTGTGATGAGATATATGGGGCTGGTTTCCTTCTGCTTGTGGATATCCAGCTTTCCCAGCACCATCTATTAAAGAGATTGTCCTTTTCCCAGTGTATGTTCTTGGCACTTTGTCAAAAATGACTTCACTGTAGGTATGTGGATTTGTTTCTGGGTTCTCTCTTCTGTTCCATTGGTCTGTGTGTCTGTCTTTATGCAAGTATCATGCTACTTTGGTTACTATAGCTCTATAGTATAATCTGAAGTATGGTAATGTGGTTCATTCTGTTTTCTTCTTTTTGCTTAGGATAGTTTTGGCTGCTATGGATCTTTTGTGGTTTCACATAATTTTTAGTATTATTTTTTATGTTTCTGTGAAGAATGTCGTTGGTATACTGATAGATTTTACATTGAATCTGCAGATTGCTTTGGGTCTTATGGACATTTTAATAATATTGATTCTTCCAATCTAGGAACATGGAATATTTTTTCACTTTTTGGTATCTTCTTTAATTTTTTTTATCAGTGCTTTATAGTTTTCATTATAGAGATCTTTTACTTCTTTGGTTCAGTTAATTCCTAGATATTTAATTTTATTTGCAAATGGGATTACTTTTTACATTTCTTTTTCAGATTGTTCACTGTTGGCATATAAAATGCTACTGACTTTTGTATGTTATTTTGTATTCTGCAAACTTACTGAATTTGCTTATCAGTTCTAATAGTATTTTTTGGGCCTTTAGGTTTTTTCAAATATAAGATCATATCATTTGTAAACAAGGATAATTTTACTTCTTCTTTTCCACTTTTGATTTATTTCTTTCTCTTGTCTGATTGCCCTAGCCAGGATTTCCACTACTATGTTGAATAACACTGGTGAAAGTGGACATCCTTGTTGTGTTCTAGATCTTAGAGGATATGCTTCAAATCCATTTATTTATGCTCTGATCTTGATTATTTCTTTCCTTCTATGAATTTTAGGTTTGGTTTGCACTTGCTTTTCTAGATCTTTGATGCATCATTAGGTGGTTTATTTGAAGTTTTTCTTCTTTTTTGAAGTAGGCACTTTAACTGTAAAATTCCCTCTTAGTATTGCTTTCCCTGTATCCTATAGGTTTTGGTATGTTGTGTTTCCATTTTCATTTGTTTAAAGAAAATTTTCAATTTCTTTCTTAATTTCTTCATTGACCCACTGATCATTCAGGAGGATATTATTTAATTTCCATGCATTTATACAGATTCCAAAATTCCTCTTGTTGTTGATTTGTAGTTTTATTCTATTGTGGTCAAAGTAGATGCTTGATATTATTTTAATTATTTTGAATGTTTTAAGACTTGTTTTGTGAACTAACATGTGGTCCATCCTTGAGAATGATTCATGTGCTGAGAAAAATAATGTGTATTCTGTAGCCATTGGATAAAATGTTCTGCAAATATCTATTAGGTCCTTTTGTTATATAGTGTAGATGAAGTTTGATGTTTCTTTGTTGATTTTTCTTTCTGGAAGGTCTGTGTCTGTGCAATGCTGAAAGTGGGGTTTTGAAGTCTCCAGCTATTACTGTATTGGGGGCTATTTCTCTCCTTAGCTCTAATAATATTTCCTTTTTCTGTGTGGGTGCTCCAGTGTCGGGTGCATATAAATATATCTATAATTATTATAGCCTCTTGCTGAATTAACCCCTTTATCATTATACAGTCACCTTCTTTGTCTTTTCTTATAGTTTTTGTCTTGAAATCTATTTTGTCTGATATGAGAATTGCTACTCCTGCTCTTTTTTGGTTTCCACTTACATGGATTGTCTTTTTCCATCCCTTTATTTTCAGTCTATTTGTGTCTTTATAGGTGAAGTGTGTTGCTTGTAGAGAACATATCATTGGGTGTTGTATTTTTATCCATTCAGCCACTTAAAATCTTTTGCTTGGAGAGTTTAGTTTATTTACATTGAATGTTTTATTGACAAGTAAGCTTATTCCTGCCATTTTGTTATTTGTTTTTCTGATTGTTTATGGTCTTCTGTTCCTTCTTTCCTTCCTTCCTGTCTTTCTTTAAGTGAAGGTGGTTTTCTCTGGTGATATAATTTGGTTTCTTGTTTTTTAATTTTTGTGTATATGCATTGTATATGTTTTGGTTTGAGGTTACCATAAGCCTTGCAAATACTATTTTAAATTCCATTATTTTAAGCTGATAAAAACTTAACACTGTTTGTGTAAACAAACAAAAACGAAACTAATAAAGACTCTGCACCCTAAGTTCATCACCCTACTTTTTAACTTTTTGTGGTTTCTACTTATATCTGATTGTACTATGTCTTGAAAAGTTGTTGTAGTTATTTTTTTATTGGTACATCATTTAGTCTTTCTACTTAAGATTAGAGTATTTTACATACCACACAGTGTTAAAATATTCTGTGGTTTTCTGTGTACTTACTATTACTGGTGAGTCTTGTACTTTCAGATGATTTCTTGTTGTTCATTAATATTAATGTCCTTTTCTTTCTTATTGAATTACACCCTTTAGCATTTCATGTGGGACAGATCTGGTGTGGATGAAATCCCTCAGCTTTTGTTTGTTTGGTAAAGTCTTTATTTCTTTAAAAAAATTTTTTTTTGAAACAGAGTCTCACTCTGTCACCCAGGCTGGAGTGCAGTGGCATGATCTCAGCACACTGCAACCTCCACCACCCAGGTTCAAGTGATTCTCATGCCTCAGCCCCCTGAGTAGCTGGGACTACAGGTGTGCACTATGAAGCCTGGCTAATTTTTGTATTTTTAGTAGAGATGGGTTTCACCGTGTTGGCCAGGCTGGTCTCGAATTCCTGGCCTCCAGTGATCCACCCATCTCTGCCTCCCAAAGTTCTAGGATTACAGGTGTGAGCCACTGCCCCTGGCCTCCAGTGATTTTCTCTTTCTTAACAGAAATTTAGTTATGTGTAATAACATCTCTTTACAATTACACCAAGAAAGTCCTAGGTCTCAGAATCTCTTTTTTATTTTATTGATATAATAGAAATAATGGCTGTCATTTGTGGAAACTGCATGTACATCTGGTTGTAAAACAATGTATTGAGGGTTCAGACAAAAGCAAAAACTGCCACCTCCCCCCCTCAGAAAAAAAGAGGAAAAAGGGGAGTAGGAGGGTGTGGGGAAGAGGGGAAGAGACAAAACTTTCAAGAGCTTCTTCATGGAGAGGAAAGAGTTTCTGATGTATGCTAACAGGGATGAAAAAAGTTTATCCAACATTGAATAACATAATGGATTTAGGTACACTACAAGTTATATTTTCTCCAACCATTCAACAGGAACAAAACTTTCCTATTCCCATTCTTACCTCCCGACTCCTGCCCCTGAAGCTGTAATTGCTAGGATTACTGGTACTCTTCAGATGCAAATTATCAGTGCATTTTTAAATACTCATTTTTTATTATGAAGAATCAGCTACTTTATTTACTTTCTAAAATAATATATGTATATATGATTTGATATATTTTCAGTATGCTTTTCTATAAGAGAAAAGAAAAAATATATAAAATAAATACATATGTATAATTTGATATATTAATGTTTAGTATGCTTTTCTTTTCTTTTATTGAAAAACAAAACATACTGAAAATTAATATATCAAATGATATATAATTATACATATATATTATTTTAGAATCTGTAATCAAACATTTTTTTCATTACCTGTTTCACAGGTTTTTCATCTCCTTTGGTTATGGAACGTATCTTCAAATTATCTCATTTATTTTGCCAATATCGCAAGCCCTATGGAAACAGATTTTTTATTCTATTGCACATAATTAATACCAAAGGGGTTCGGGGAAGCACTAGGAAATGAATTGAGGTATGAAAGATTCTTGAATCATTTGATAAATAATTTCTTTCACAATCACTACTTTGGGACTTTTTTCTCATTGCATTCAGCAATCAACTAGTCACATTTATTCAGGTCCTGATTTGATTGTAGTTGCGTTCTATAATTCAGTAGGCATCAATATCCCTTCAAAATATATTTGATACAAAACTAGTTTTGTCTAAAATGCCACTGTATATAGTTCAGCAATCAAATACTGAGCTCTTAAATAAAAGATAGAAAGATACAGCAATTTTTGCTTTGACAAAAGCATAAAGGTAAAGGGAGAAATGACAAAAATGGAATTGGAAATGCACAACAAAGGGAAAGGGCAAAAATTCAGGCATGTTGAAACCATGGGAAAAATCGGAGTGAAACAATTTAAAAATACATTCAGAGTCATTACCTAGATATAGTAAATCACAGCAGAGAAATATAATTATTCATACCAATTGAAGGAAAAAGTAGGAAAACCAATATGCAAAAGTGATTATTTGATAGAAGTATTGAAACTCTACAAGCAATTCCCAGAGAATAAATAAGGGAATGTGCTATCTAAAGAACTAATGTTCAGTTGTTAAGTTCTGCTAATCATGCACTAAATGAAACTTTTGATGGAATTTTTAAAATACTATACTACATTTTGTAATTATTATCCTAAATTATGCAGTAAATGATGTTGGGGTAATTTGGATCAGCAAATCACTTTTATATCAGGATAAATTTTTATATGAATAAAAACCCAAACAAACAAAAACATGAGAAAGCCCCCCAAAAACCCCAAACAGATACAATAGTAAACAAACAGTAAAAGTACCAGAAGGAACCATGGGAGAACGTTGGATCTTCATTATCTAATTTTGGCATAAGGAGAGTTTTTCTAAGACTAAATAAAAATGCTTTTTAAAAACCTGAAGCCATAAAAAATGACACATTTCACTAACACAGTAATTAGAAAAGTTTAAAAAATAGATATACAGAAACATATATTTATGCAGACAATACTAATCTCCTTAATATACAAAGCACTTCCACTATTGATAATAAATAGATCAACATTCTAAGAAAAAATATATGAATAGACAGAGTATAGGAAAAAATAAATACTAATGACTTTTAAATAAATGAAAAGATGTTCATTTCTATCATAATAAGAGAAATGCAAATTAAGCTGCATGGAAATTTATGTAAGATAGTTGCAAAAAAAATCAAAACGTCGATAAACAAAGTTTTTGTTTTCTATTGCTCCATAACAAATTACCACAAAGTTAACAACTTAAGACAACAGACATTTATTATCTCACGTTTTTTTTGGGGTCAGAAGTCTGAGCACTGCATGGCTGGATTCTCTGCTCAGAAATTCAAATGAACAAAATCAAGATGCCGGCAGAGCTACACTCCTTTCTGGTGGCTCTAGGGGAAGAACTCGATTCCCAGGTCATTTAGGTTAGTTGATAGGATTTAGTTCATTTATACTAGCGTATTCTAATTCAAATTAGTAATGGTGTATTAAGTCCTTCTCATGCTAAAAATGTCTCTGACTTCTCACCCCTGAGTTTGAGAAAGTGGGGTTATGTTAAATTAGGCTCACCTGGATACTCTCCTTATCTTACCATCAGTTAGGCCATACAAATTTACATAATCGTGGTAGTGATAACTCATCATATCCACAGGTTTTGTGAGTTAGGTCAGGATATATGAGTGGAGGGGGCATTTTAGAAACCCTGCCTACTATACATACTGTAACAGCTTATGTGTGGGAAGAAATGTACTCTCATTTTTTGCTAGACTATGATGAATATAAACTCACTGAAGAACAACTTTCTAGTTTCTATTAACAGTGACATTTCTTGATAACCATCTATTGACAAGTGCACAGAACTTTGATCAATTCTCCTTAGAGTAATTCTATATTATTCTATAGATATACTCACACATGTGAGAAAAAACATATACGACCACAGTCATCACTACCATGTTTGTAGTTTTTAAAAGATTGCAAACAACTCAAGGTGAATCAGAAGTTCGCCAGGTCAATAAATTATTATACATCCACATAATGGAATATTATGCTATTGTAAAAAATGAAGATACTCTTGATATACTGATATGACTTCCAAGATGTATTGTTGTATGAAATAAGCAATAAAGTAATGATGTAATAGTATGCTACGAGTGATATAAAAAAGAGGGAGAAAATAGTCCCCCTTCCCCTGTGCCCCATGGGTACATATAGCAATGTTTGGAGTTAGTTTGGGTTGTCACAATTGAAGGGAGGGGGATGTGCTACTGACATTTAGTGGGTAAAGACCAAGGAAGTAGCTAAATATTCTACAATGCATAGGATAGGACCTTAAAAATATAATTATCTGGTCAAAAAATGTCAATAGTTTTGAGGTTGAGAAATTCTGCTGTAAAACTACCATTGTGAGATTTTC
This sequence comes from Theropithecus gelada, assembly GCF_003255815.1. Taxonomy (NCBI): domain Eukaryota; kingdom Metazoa; phylum Chordata; class Mammalia; order Primates; family Cercopithecidae; genus Theropithecus; species Theropithecus gelada. The sequence goes on from NC_037689.1 coordinate 57,912,162, forward strand.
AGTGTTGTCGGTTTTAAAGTTTCATGAAAAAGTTTGTGTCTATTTTGCTCATTCATGTGAGTACTATATAAATCAGTCAAATTCTTTCCTAATTCTTCACATTTCCACACTGGAAAGTCCTGATATTTTAGACTGCTTGTCTTTCTCTGGATTCCTCTGGATGTTATTATCCAACTCTGCTTGGGTGATAGATTGACTGAAAGTGCCAACATCCTTTCAGGTAGTATGAGAAATGGCCCTGTAGTAGAGTAAAGTAATGCAAAAATTACTCTTGTTACTATCAAGTGAGGCCTCTCCTGATGAGAGATACTGCATCAGATGATTGACTTTCAATGACCTGCTTCACTCAGGAATCTCTAATTACTCAGGAACCAGAGATATTACTTGCCATCAGGTATTTGCCGCCAGTGAATATGAGAGGAAAATCGAGGGTCACCACGGTAGTCTAGAGGTAGGAAAGGTTGTCAGGAGCTTTGGATGGCTAAAACAAGGTTTTTCAAAAGTTATGATACTCAATCTAATAGGGTGATATTATCAGAACTGTTCAACTTCATGGGGATATGCCCTTCAGAGTTCCTGTCCTCTGTTGGTGTCTGTGTTGATTAGATTTAGCTGCTCTATAGGGACTCAAACTAATAGTGCATTAAATATGATTTAGTTTCAACTCTCTCTCAAATAATAGTCCCAGCTGTGTTGGTAGTTTTGCTATACAATTTAGTCAAGGCCCAGGCTCCTTTGATCTTTTCACTCTATCTACCTTAAAGTGATCAGGTGACCCACTACCATATTTACAACGAGCCTAAGAAGCAAGATAAGAGGGTAGGGAAAGCATCTCCCATCATTGTAAGGCACCACTTTAACTTTATAATTCAGAAGTGGCACAAGTCAGTTACACTCACAACCAAACCTTGTTTGCATGGCTACATCTAGCAACAAGAAAGCCTGGAAAATGTAATGAACCTGTACAGTCATAGGCACATCTAAAAACTCTACCATGAAAAAATAGGAAAAGTGGATAATGCAGCACAGTTAGCAGTCTCTGAAATGATTTCTGTTTGTAGTAAGGCACACTTGTTGCTAACATTAGAGAAATGTGTATCCATTGTCCCTGATCTCTTGAAGCCTTTCCTCATTCATCATATCCTTTGTAAAAATAATGGATTATTGTTCTGTTAATTCATCCTGCTGCCATCCAATTCATGCTATTCTAGTCTATCCAGGCCTTAGTCTCATCACTTTATTCTTATTGGCATGGCTTTTTATTATCTGGAAGAATTTTTAATCATATGCTACTTTAGTCAATTGTATCGTATATTACTCACTTCCAAATTATTTCATAAACACATTGATTACTATACTTTTGTATTTTATGTCAATGATTTTGGGGGAACAGGTGGTTTTGGCTATCTGAATAACTTCTTTAGTGGTGATTTCTGAGATTTTGGTGACCCTGTCACTCGAGCAGTGTATACTATGCCCAGTGTGTAGTATTTTATCCCTCACCCTGCTTCTGCCCTTCTCCCTGAGCCTCTGAAGTTCATTACATCATTCTTTGTTTTTTTTTTTTTTTTTTTTTTTTTTTTGAGACATAGTCTCACTCTGTTGATTAGGCTGGAGTGTGGTGGTGCAGTTTTGGCTCACTACAACCTCTGTCTCCTGGGTTCAAGAGATTCTCCTGCCTCAGCTTCCCAAGTAGCTGGGACTACAGGCATGCGTCATCACGCTGGCTAATTTTTGTATTTTTAGTAGAGATGGGTTTTCACCATGTTGGCCAGGCTGGTCTCGAACTCCTGCCCTCAGGTGTTCCACCTGCTTTGGCCTCCCAAAGTGCTGGGATTACAGGTGTGAGCCACCACGCCTGGCCCATTATATCATTGTTATGCCTTTGCATCTTCATAGCTTTGCTCTTATTTATAAGTGAGAACATAGGATATTTGATTTTCCATTCCTGAGTTACTTCACTTAAAATAGCAGCCTACAACTCCATCCAAGTTGCTTCAAAGGCCATTATTTTGTTTTGTTTTATGGCTGTGTGCCTAGAGGAAATCTTTTTATCCTATTTCAGTAACATCGTAGTCACTACTCTAACCACTTGGGTTTTCTCCTTGAGAGTAAAAAATAGGGAGTTTTGAGGCTTCTTTGGAGTTTCCAATTTTTTCAGAAATTGACTGAGGGGCTTTGTATGAACTATGGTCTTGATTCAGTCAAGTTATATGAGCTATTGTTATTTCAGTGCTGTAAAATTGTCCTGCTTAGGGGCTCAGGAACATGGACAGGATTTGTATTGTGATATGGTAGTAGCGACTAGTATAAAAATTCCAGCCATGATTCACATCTCCCACTTGTTAAACCAAGATACATAGAATTTTGAAAGATAATGTCAATAGTTTGCATCTATCAATTCCTAAGAATTTACAAATAATAATCACCACTTCTGCTATTTTTCAACTATTGACAGCAGTTCCAAGAAATGTGACTACTTGTCTTTGCATTTAGAACTACTTATTAATATCTGCATCCTTGTAGAAAATGAAGCAAGAAACTTTTATCATCTTGGTTCTGTGAGAACCTTGTAAAAGTGTTGTGGGAAAGGTTTTACTGTTGAAGACTGACTGACTGTTTGGCTGGCAGATGGAGAGGCCATTCTCAGAGTGAACATAATGTGCAGTAGCAAGGAGGAAATGAAAGTGCGTGGTATATTTTGAAACTCTTAGATAATAGAAGAAGGACGAGGAGAGAGTAGGGACTGGGCAATGTGAGTATGAGTTTGTTGGAAAAGTCCTCATCTAGCAGCAAAGATGTGTGATCTCTATCTCCTGAGTAACACCATTTCACAAATGAAGACCCTGGAATAGTTAACAAGGTTCCTAAAGCCTCTATATTCAATGTGTGGCCCCTGAACCAGAAGCATTGTAATCACCTGGGAGCTTGCTTGTCATAAATACAGATACTTAGACCTTGCTTCAGATATACTGAAACAGAATCTGCATTTTAACGAAAGACCCAAAGGATTGCTTTTACAGTGTGTGTGTGTACATTTAAAAACATACAGGTGTCACAATATGCATACCGTTTGGTTAATTTTAAAATTTAATACTGTATAATGGATACCTCTTATATCAACACAGATCTACATTATTATTCATCATAAATAAACAGTAAGTTATTGTATCCATCGCTACTGATTGGTATTCACATTAATCCAATATTTTGCTATTGGAAGAAACATTCTGATTCAGAAACACTGACGTAGAGATCACTGAGCAGGACATCTAGGAGACACTGACTTTGTTTCTCCTGTATTTCTCCCTTTTTGTTATATCTTGCTGCCTTAATAGACCACGTGAGCACATCACTTTCACTGATCTTTTTTTTTCTTTGTAAATTTAAATTTCAATTGAATTATAAGGCCAGTTTACAGTGCATCTATGGGCAGATTTCTTTGAAATGCATGGTACTTTAAACTTGGTCTTAAGAGAGGTCCAGGAAAATGCCCACTAAGCCTCTGTGATTTTAATACCTTGCCAGGCCATGGCAAAGTGAGGTGCCTCTGACGTTTGGGCTGCCACAGCGTGTTTTTCAGTTACTCTGGTGACACCTGTGACCTGAGGGTTATTCTGTTCCCGTTACCAACTCGCGCAGGTTGGGAGGCGCCAATGAGAGCAGGGCTTGAAACTAGCGCTTGGCGTCTGATGGTTGCCTAGCGACGGTCGTCGACGCTAATCCTTGGCCCGACAGATCCACATCTGTTTTCTGGCTACCGAGAGGGCAGCCATGAACACCCAAAGGGGTTCCCTCGCCGTGAACACCCAAAGGGGTTCCCTTACCATAAGCATCCAAAGGGGTTCCCTCGCCATGAGCATCCAAAGGGGTTCCCTCGTCTCCCGGGATGTGGATAGCCCGGGGAAAGACATGCAGCTGCGGGTGAGCCCAGCTGAGGTGAAGTTCCTGGACACGATGGCCGGGAGGGTGTACCGCCTCCCGATTACTGTGCATAATCTTAGCCGCTGGAACCAGAAAATCCGATTTAAGGAGCCCATCAAGCCACAGGTGACACACTAAGGGGTGCTGGGAGCAGGACCTTGTGAGAGCGCCTCCTCCCACAGCGTCTCTCTTTGCCCTAGGGAGTAGTCATCTGGCTCCTGCGGGGATGGAGGGAGGATTGGGCTTCCTGGGAAACAGTGACAGGTTTCTGTGTGTGTGCTCTTCCCCCCCCCGCTTTGTTTTCTGTTTCGTTAAGGATTAGGAGATGAGGAGGGCAGGGTGGAGAAAAGCTGACTTAGAGCCTCCCCATTTCTTCAACCTGGGTTTAGAAACTTGTTAACAATCCCAAAATCTGTGCAGTTTGGTTTTATGATTTTGCTGTTGCCTTAAGAATTATGAGAACAAAATTCTCTATTAACTGTCCTTTGAATCATAAAGTGCCTGATAACTCCAGGAACTGTAGGATTAGTGGAAAGGTTCATTATTTCATATTTTAACAAACATTTGTTAAGCACCTACTCTATAACAGGCATTTGTTAAGCACCTACTCTATAACAGGCAATAGACATGAGGAATACAGAATGGACACAGCCCTGCCCTCATAGAACTTAGAAACTAATGAGGGGGTTTTAGTACAGATCTAACCATCAAGATAGTTATTGTTCTGAGAGGGTGTTTCTATCTTATAATTTAAAAGTGGGCAGAATTTCCTCTGTATCTCACTGTGTTATTTTACATCATGTATGTGAATGGATGATTATTAGTTCAGTATGATCACATTTTCTCAGGTAAATTTTTCATATAGGAAACGTGGTAAGAATTTTTGAAATATAAGCAATAAATAACTGAAAAGTTCAAGAGCTATTCCTAATGAAAAATAGTGTTGAATACAGCCTGACTTATATGTGCAGAAATAAAAAGATGTCCATAATTTTAGATTAAATTTACATATATTTCTTTGTATATATGTAGAAAAACCTATGTTAATGATTAGAAGAGCAATGAGAAAAAGGATTTCCATGTTCTAATTTTTGCTCTGTTAAAAAATCGATGTATTATTTACTTACACTAAAGTACACAGATCTCGAAAGTAAAGTTTGATGAATTTACAAAAAAATAAATATATATGTGTGTGTAGACAGATAGCTAGATATATAATCTCGATTAGCTACCACCTGGGTCAAATAATAGAATATTTTCACCACCCAGGATCACCAGTGCTTCTTCCTTACAGTACCTGGAGTAATCACCCTGTGGAACTGACCACTATTGTGATTTCTAACACCATAGATGAGTTTGGCCTATCCTTGGCTTTCATATCAATGGAATCAGGTTTTAATGGTTTTTATATTTAAATATTTTTATTAAATAGTATATCTCAAGAGACTACTGACTCCTCTTTAAATCAAAAAGTACTTGCTTACTCCAAATACTGTAAAATTAGGGAAAGGCTGTGTTATTTCACCACCTTAGCACATATTTATTGAACAATTAAATGTGTATCTGAAAATACTTTCTTTTGAAACTCAAGCTGGTGGTAATGTTTGGATGTGGACAAACACTATTTTATGGATGTTCTGGGGACACTTGTATGGATGTTTTCTGTGCAGTAACAAGAAAAATATTATAATTGGTTTCATTTCTAGGATATAATGGAAAACAATTCATTCCACAAGTCTTGACATTGACAAGAGAACATCCAGATATGCTTACTAGTTAGAAGCCAGTATCAGTGTGAATTTTCCTTTGTTGCAAGACTATGAAATGCACTCCTGATCCTTCATAAAGGGAATTAGATAAATATTGAAAAGTGCATCTTGTGGGGGTGGGGGATAAGAAAAAGTAAAAACAAGGTGCTGTGGAGAGGTCATTGTCATCATCACTATTATAATTACTCAGAAAATGATTCCTCTAACACAGCAGTGCTTGTTTTTCACCCAGACTCAAGAACCTGTATTGACCCTATGTATTTTTACACCTATATTGAGCACCTTCCTCGCTTCTTCTCCACTTTTAATATCCATTCTCTAAGACAAGACCAGGTACACTCCTTCCTAGCCCACAATAATCATGTCCTCTCATGGATTTTCATGACACTTATGTCTGTATCACTCATATGGTGATTAACTAGTCCCTGGCTTATATTTAATTTTCAAGAGGTTTGTGGTCTGCTTCTTTAAAGAGATTATATATTCAGGAGAGGGACTCTTTCTAGCTGAAGGGGAGGAAGTGCTTATGATTTAGAGTCAGATAGATATGTTTTTGAATCTTCACTTCCTGAGTGACTTCAGACATTAATTATACTTTACATATCCAGTTCCCTCATCTATATACTGAGAGCCTTACTATCAGCCTCACAGGACTGTAGAAGTGTATTTACATAAGATAATAGATGTAAAATGCTTGACACATTATAAATGCATAACAGATATTATTTCTCTTTTTTCTCCCTTTATATTTTTCCTGGCGTCAAGCACATGTCTTACTAGAACAAAAGTGTTTTTGTCCTCTTCGTTATATTCTTCTTTTATATTTCCTCCAAGTTATGAAGCTCAAATTCCCATGAATAAAGCATATACAATATACATATGAGGGCCGGGTACGACGGCTTATGCCTGTGATTCCCAGCACTTTGGGAGGCTGAGGCGGGTAGATCACGAGGTCAAGAGATTGAGACCATCCTGGCCAACATGGTGAAACCCCGTCTCTATTAAAAATATAAAATTAGCTGGGCATGGTGGTGCGCACCTCCTAGCTACTCAGGAGACTGAGGCAGGAAAATCGCTTGAACCTGGGAGGTGGAGGTTGCGGTGAGCCGAGATTGCACCACTGCACTCCAACCTGGTGACAGAGCGAGACTCCCTCTCAAAAAAAAAAGTATATATACACACACACACACATATATGTGTATATAAATATATATACACACACACATATATGTGTATATAAATATATACACACACATATATGTGTATATAATATATACTTATATGTGTGTATATATATGCTTATATATGTGTGTGTATATTTATGCACAAACACATATGTACGTGCATGTGGGTATATATTATGTATGTATATGATTGAACAACATTTTTATTAGGTTGTTCTTCCTTTTTTCTGCAGTCAAAATGCTCTACCACTGAGCTATACCCCCTCTTCTTCCTTTTTTCTGTATTTAGATTTTAAGCTTCTTAGAATAGAGGCCATATTAGTTCTATATGTATATTTTTAAACTAGCCTATTGGCATTTATATGTTTCTTAGCTACCTGCATTGTCAGATTCAAGTTGTGTACTCTTGAAAGCATATCTTAAAGATCTAGAATCAGATAGATATAAACATGAGCATTAAGTCTTTGCCTTTAGGTACATAAGACAAATATCACATGCTCTCACTTGTATGTGAAATATAAAAATTTAGACTCATAGAAGTAGAGAGTAGAATGGTGGTTACCAAAGACTGAGGGTTGAGGTGGGCAGAGAAAGCAAAAATGTTGGTCAAAGGGTACAAAATTTCAGTTAAACAGGAAGAATTAGTTCGGGTGATCTATTGCACAGCAAGGTGACTATAGTTAATAATAATGTATTGTATATCTCAAAATTGTTAAAAGAATGGATTTTAAATGTTCCCAGTACAAATAAATAAGTGATGTGATGGATATATTAATTAGCCTGATTTGCTCGTTCCACAATATATACCTGTATTAATACATCATATTGTACTCAACGAATATATACAATTATTTGTCAATTAAAAACAAAATTAAAAAGTCTTTGGCATTAGGGAAGGAATAGAGCCTGTATTTTGATAATGATATAACACTCCTAACTATAGTTGCTCACGTTATTTATTTATTTATTTTTTGAGATGGAGTCTTGCTCTGTCACCCAGGCTGGGGTGCAATGGTGCGATCTCGGCTCACTGCAATCTCCATCTTCCGGGTTCAAACAATTCCCCTGCCTCAGCCTCCCGAGTAGCTGGGACTACAGGTGGGCACCACCACGCCTGGATAATTTTTTGTATTTTAGTAGAGATGGGGTTTCACCATGTTGGCCAGGATGGTTTCGATCTCCCGAACTCATGATCCGCTGGCTTCCACCTCCCAAAGTGCTGGGATTACAGGCGTGAACCATTGTGCCCGGCCACGATATTTTTTTTTATAAGGAGTTAAGATGTATAATTTGATTCTCTTTCTCCCACTGAAGTTTAAACTGATGTTGACCAGTCTGGATAAAGAACTTGCGTCTGGCCTTCAGATGACAGCTATGGTGGAATATCATCCTGATAAAGATGAAGACACTTTTGACCGACTGCTTATTTCAATAGAAAATAAAACAACAGAAATTCCTCTAATTGGGTATGTAATCTTCATAGTTCATGCTGACGTTTTGAATACTCTTTAAATAAAAATGAGGGTCAAAGTAATATTCTGTATTTTTTCTGACATAGTTTCCTTACAGTTGAACTTAAAGGACACATTTTTAGAAAATTGTAATGTTTGTAAGAAATGAAACCTCATTCTCTGTTATTTTTATTAAAATAACATTCAACAATTGAATGTATTAATAATTGGATTTTTGCAAACTTGTATTCACATTTTAAGTTAATTTTAAAGTATTGTCAGGTTCACTTCACTAAATTTTAAATTAGGCAAATGTTTGGTGTCAAAAAAGTCAAAATACTGTTCTTCTGAGACTGGTTGAAAAATGTGGATGGATATGAGTATAAAAAAGAGCTAAGTGACTGACTTGGTTGTTACAAATTATTTATTTGACCAGGATGAATGATGATTCATTTGTTGTTTTTTAATATTAAAAAGTATATTTCTGTTCATTGTAAATTTATCTATCAAAATTAGTGTTAAAATTTACAGTGTTTCTTTATTTATATACATACACGTATGATCCTCCTTTTCCCCAGCAAAATGTGGTTTCCATAGGTGTTTTCTTTTGCCTCTATTTTCCCAACACCTACAGAATTAATTTGGAATATTTTCTGCTGATTACGTGGTATTAGATATATACCTTTTAAAAAATTCCCTTTTATTCAAGCTGGGTGCGGTGGCTCATGCCTGTAATCCTAGTACTTAGCACTTTGGGAGGCCAAGGTGGGTGGATCACTTGAGCTCAGGAGTTGGAGACCAGCCTGGGCAACATGGTGAAACCCCACCTCTACAGAAAATACAAAAAAAAAAAAAAATAACTGGGAGTGGTAGTGCATGCCTGTAGTCCCAGCTCCTTGTAGGGCTGAGGCAAGAGGATCACTTGAACCCAAGAGGTAGAGGCTACAGTGAGCCGAGATCACACCACTGCACTCCAGTCTGGGTGACAAAGTGAGACCCTGTCTCAAAAAAAACAAAACAAAACAAAACAAAAAAACAATTCCCTTTCTTTTTCATTTCTATGAGCTAAATTTAGATCCTCAATTATTTTGTTTCTTCGCGTTGTTGAGAAGTTCTGATTTAGCACATCATCCCATTTTGCATAGGAATCAAACAGTAGACACATGGTAGGAAAAAACAAGCTATTAACCCAGTATAAATATTTAATTTGTGTTTTGCAATTTAAGTAGAACCATTTTGGATGCATTCTGCACTTTGACATATCTATGAGTGGCACTCAGATTTGCTTGTTTGTGGTATGTATGAAGAGACAGGTTGAAGATGCTTCTGTCCTCGAAAACAGATTTTTTTCTTGTTTCCAGAGTTCTGTTTCTTGTTTCTGATGCCCTCTCTCATCAGAAGTCTATTTCTCACCACGGTTGCAATATAAGGAGAGCACTGCCCCTCTTTTGGTGTGATGGACAAGGTTGAAGGAAGGGGTGTGTGTGTGTGTGTATATGTGTGTGCATGTGTGTTATCAATTTCTATACATTTTTTATCACCTGTGTAGGTTCTTGTATCCACCACCACAGTCAAGACAGTGAACAGTTCCAATACCACAAGAAAATCCCTCCTGTTGCTTTATTACAACTGTATCTAGCCTCACACCTACAATCCCTAAACTGTGGATACTGCTAATCTGTTTTCTATGTCTAAAATGTTTGTCATCTCAAATATATTACATAAATTGAATCACATACTATGTAGCCTTCTGTTTTTTTCTTGCAGCAACATTTCTTGCAGGAGATTCAGCCAAGTTGTTGAATGTATCAATATTTTGTCCCTTTTTATTGCTGAATAGTATTCTACGGTATATATATATATATATTATATATATATATGTTTGTTTAACAATTGACCTGTTGAAGAACAAAGGGACAGATTCCAGTTTTTAGCTATCACAAATAAGCTGTTTTAATATTCTTGTACAAGTTTTGTGTGAGCATAAGTTTTTATTTTTTCTGGGATAAATGCTCATGAGTGTAATTGTAGGGTCACATGGTAATTAAGTATTTTGTTTAACAGAAAATCCCAAAATGCTTTTCAGAGCGCCTATACCATTTTACATTTCAAATAGTGATACATGAGTACTCCACTTGGACGATATATTTGCCAGTATTTTTTGCTTTCATCACTATTTAAAAATTTTAGCGATTCTGATAGATATTTAATGGAATCTCTCCATAGTTTTAATTTGCATTTCCCCCATGACTAATGATGTTGACAACATATTTTCAGGTGCTTCTTTGCCATCTGAGTACCCTCTCTAGTGAAATCTCTGTTAATGTGTTTTTCTCATTTTCTGATTACACTGCTCTTTATTATTGAATTTTGCAATTTCTTTGTATATTCTGGATACAAGCCTTTTGATGGTTATGTAGCTTGCGAATATGCTCTCCCAGTTTGAGGTTTGACTTTTCATCCTTTTAACAGGGTATTTTGTAGAACAAAAGCGTTTTTTTTTTTTTTTTATGTTCAATGATGTCCAATTTATCAATTTTCCTTAAATTAGTACTGCTTTTTAGTGTTAAGTCTAAGAACTCTTTGCCTAACCCTTGATCGTAATGGTTGAAGATTTTCTCCTATTTTTAACTTTTAAAGTTTTACATTTAAGTCTATGATATATTTTGAATTAATTTTTGTATAAAGTGTGGTTTACATTGAGGTTCTAATTATTGCCTATAGATGTTCAATTGCTCCGACCAAATTTGTTGAAAAAGCTATTTTCCTTCATTGAATTGTATGCCCTTGATAAAAATCACTTCAGCATAATCTGCATTGGTCTATTTCTGTGTTCTGCATTTTTCCATTCATCTGTGTATCCATACGTTTGCCAACATCATGCTACCTTGATTACCTTTGCTATATAGTAATTCTTAATATCATGTACAGTAATTCCTCACGTATTATTCTTTGTCACCATTAGTTTAGTTATCAAAATATCTCTACCTTTCCATGTAAGTTTTAGAATAATCTTTCTGAGCCTGAAAAAAAAATATTGCTGGGATTTTGAGAATAATTGAGCTTAGCTTATAGATCAATTTGAGGGAAATTGACATCTTTACTATGGTAAGTCTCCCCAAATATGAATGTGCTGTGTCTTTCCATTTATTTGGGTCTTCTTTGATTTCTTTTATCAGTATTTTGTAATTTTCAGCACAGAGATTCTCTACATATGTTGTTAAGTATATAACTATTTCATTTTCTTTGGAGTGATTGCAAATAATATTGTGTTTTTAATTTTGGTTACTGCATATTCCTTGTTGCTATATACAGAGAAGTGATTGATTTTTGTTTGTTGACATTGTATCCTCTAACCTTGCTGAACTCCCTTTTTAGGAGGTTTTTGTATGTTTTCTAGATTCTTTGCCATCTTATATGTAGATAATTGTGTCATCTGCAGACAGGGATAGTTCATTTGTGTGTTTTTTCCCATTCCAAAGTATATGCGTTTCACCTTTTTTTTCTTGCTTTATTTACATGGCTAGAACTTTCAGTATTATGTTGTGTAAGAGTGGTGAAACTGGGCTCACTGGTTCACCCTTGTAATCCCAGCACTTCGGGAGGCTGAGGCAGGCGGATCACCTGAGGCCAGGAGTTCGAGACCAGCCTGGCCAACATGGAGAAACCTTGTCTCTACTAGAAATACAAAAATTAGCTGGGTGTGGCGGTGCACACTTGTAATCTCCGCTACTTGGAAGGCTGAGGCACAAGAATCGCCTGAGCCTGGAAGGTGGAGGTTGCAGTGAGCTGAAATCATGCCAATGCACTTCAGCCTGGGTGTCAGAGTGTGGCTCATCTTGCATCATTCTTTTTATATATTCTGGAATTTGATTTGCTGCTGTTTTATTAGGGATTATTGTGTCCCAGTTTGTTAGTGATATTGGTTTATAGTTTGTTTGTTTGATTGATTGATTGGTTTGCTTTTCTTTATTGTCGTTGTATGGTTTTGCTATCAGGATAGTGCCAGCCTCATAAAATGAGTTTGGAAATGCTCCCTCTTCTGTATTCTAGAAGAACTTATTTAATATTGATAGCAATTATTTAAATGGTAGAATTCTCTAGTGGAACTGTCTGGCCTGGAGATTTTTCTTTCAGAATGTTTTAAATTATGAATTTAGTTTTTAAATTCTTATAGGGCTATTCATCCTGCCTATATTATTATGTTGGTGGAGTTACTGTAGTTTCTGATTTCCACGGAATTCTTCCAATTCCAAGTTGTCAAATTTATTATTTTAGAGTTGTTAGAATTTTTTTCTTATTATTTTTAAATAAATAATAAGCTGCTGCATCTGTAGTGATATCCTTTCTTTCATTTCTGATGTTGAACATGTGTGTATTTTGTCCTTTTTTAAAGTATTGCTAGTGGCTTATCAACTTTATTGACTTTTTTTTCCAAAGAATCAGCTTTCTATCATTGACTTTCCTATCATTTTATTTTAAATTCTGTTGGTTGCTGCTCTCTATTATTTCTTTTCTTCTGCTTGATTTGAATTAATATTGCTCTTGTTCTAGTTTTTGATATTGGAAATTAGACAATGAGTTTGAGACAATTTCTCATTTCTAATGTAAATATGTAACGTTATAAATGACCCTCAGCACTGCTTTAGCTGTGCCCTACAAATTTTTATATGTTATATTTTTATTTTGACTCAGTTTTATGTATTTAATTTTTTTTTAAACTTTCTCTTTGACTCCTGGATTATTTAAAAGTGTGTTAATTTCCACAGGTTTATTATGGACATATTTATGATCATTATTCCTTTCTGTTAGATTGATCCTTTTATTATATATAATATCCCTCTTTGTTCATGGTGATTTTCTTGCACTGAAGCCTCTATTAGATATTAATATAGCTTTTTGCACTTTTTTTCTAAGTAAAATTTGAATACTATGTTGTTTCCTATTTGTTTACTTTCACCCTACTATGGCCTTGAATTTAAACTGAGTTTCTTCTAAGCAGCAGCATATAGTTGGGCAATGGTTGCCTTCCCCATATTTTCAACCTCTGTCTTTTGATTGTTGTATCTAGACTATTTATATTGAAGTTAATTTGTATATGCTATAACTTGTCTGCTTGTTTATTATTTGTTTTCTCATTGTTCTCTTTGTTTCTCATACTTCTGTTTCTCATTTTTGCAATCCTGTAGGTTAATTGAAGGTTATTTTAGGATTGCGTCTTCATGTATTTATACTGTTTTGTTTTGCATCTCTTTGCATAATTATTGTAGTGGTTTCTCTGGGTATTTCAATATACATACGTGATATAATATTCTAGTGGCATAAACATTTTGTCACTTTAAGTGAAGCGTAGAAGCTTCATTTCCATCCGAGTCTTTTTTTCTTTCCCTACTTTTAAATATTACTATCTTGAATATCTAAGAGTGTTATGATTCTTGTTTTCATCATCAAATATAATTTATAAAACTTATGAGAAAAAATATAGCTGATTGTATGTTGCTAGTGTTTTGCTATTTCCATTGTTCCTCCCTCCCTCCTTCCTTTTTTTCCTTCTTTGCTTCCTCCCTCCCTCCCTTCCTTTCTTCTTTCCTTGCTTCCCTCCTTTCTCTTTTTTGAGGCAGGGTCTTCCTCTGTTGCCCAGGTTGGAGTTCAGTGGTGTCAACATGGGTCACTGCAACCTCAAGTTTCTGGGCTCTAATGTTCCTCCCACCTCAGCCCCCCAAGTTGCTTGGACTACAAACATGCACCAAACCTGGCTAATTTTTCCTTCCTTCCTTCCTTCCTTCCTTCCTTCCTTCCTTCCTTCCTTCCTTCCTTCCTTCTTTCCCCCCTCCCTTCCTCCCTTCCCTCCCTTTCCCTCCCCTTCCCTCCCCTCCCCTCCCCTCCCCTTCCCTTCCCTTCCCTTCCCTTCTTTCCTTTCCCTTTCCTTTCCTTTCCTTTCTGACGGAGTCTCCCTCTGTCGCCCAGGCTGGAGTGAGATGGCGTGATCTTGGCTCACTGCAACCTCCACCTCTTGGCTTCAAGCGATTCTCTTGCCTCAGCTTCCTGAGTAGCTGGGATTACAAGTGCATGCGACCATGCACTTTTAATTTTTGTAGAGGTGGGGTTTCACTATGTTGTGCAGGCTGGTCTCAAACTTCTTGGCTCAAGCAATCCTCCCACCTTGGCCTCCCAAAGTGCTGGGATTACAGGTGTGAGCCACTATGCCCAGCCTCCTCCATTTTTTTTTTTCCTGATACTCCAAGATTCTCTTTTATTATGTCCTGACTTTCTGAAGAACTTTATTATCTTTAATTTTTTTTTTTTTTGACGGAGTCTCACTCTGTCGTCAGTCTGGAGTGCAGGGGTGCGATGTCGGCTCACTGCAACCTCCGCCTCCCGGGTTCAAGTGATTCTCCTGCCTCAGCCTCCTGAGTAGCTGGGATTATAGGCACGCACCACCACACCCAGCTAATTTTTTTATTTTTAGTAGAGATAGGGTTTCACCAGGTTAGCCAGGATGGTCTTGGTCTCTTGACCTTGTGATCTGCCCACTTTGGCCCCCTAAAGTGCTGGGATTACAGGCGTGAGCTACCACACCTGGCCATATTTAATTTTTATGGGTACATAGTATATGTATATATTTAAGGTTTACATGAGATATTTTGATAACAGGCATGCAATGACTAATAATCACATCAAGGTAAATGAGGTATCCATCACCTCAAGCATTTATCCCTGTGTTACAAATAATCCAGTTACAGTCTTTTAGTTATTTTTAAATGTGCAATTAAATTATTTTTTACTATGGTCACCTTGTTGTGATAGTAAATACCAGGTCTTATTATTTATTCTTTCTAACTATATTTTTGCACGCATTAACCCTCCCCCTTCTTTCCTACCCCCAGCTACTCTTCCCAGCCTCTGGCAACCATCCTTCTACTCTTTATCTTCATGAGTTCAATTATTTTATTTTTTAGATCACACAAATAAGTGAGAAATAGAATGCTTGTCTTTCTGTGTCTGGCTTATATCACTTAACATAATGACCTCTAGTTACTATGTTGTTGTAAATGACTGGATCTCATTTTTTATGGCTAAATAGTACTTCATTGTGTATATGTAGCACATTTTCTTTATCCATTCATCTGTTGATGGACACTTGAGTTGCTTCCAATTCTTGGCTACTGTGAATAATGCTACAATAAACATGAGAGTGCAGATATCCCTTCAATACACTGATTTCCTTTCTTTGGGTATATACTGAGCAGTGAGATTGCTGGATCTTATGGTAGCTCTGTTTATAGTTTTTTGCGGAGCCTCCAAACTGTTCTCCTTTGCTTTGTGGTTGTACTAATTTACATTCCTACCAGCAGTGTATGAGGGTTACCTTTTCTCCACATCCTTGCTAGCATTTGTTATTTCCTAACCTTTGGATAAAAGCCATTGTAATTGGGGTGAGATGATATCTCACTGTAGTTCTGATTTGCATTTCCCTGATGATCAGCGATGTTGAGCACTTTTTCATGTGACTGTTTGCCATTTGTATATCTTCTTTCAAGAAATGTCTATTCAAATTTTTTGCCCATTTTAAAATTTAACTACCGATTTTTTCCTAGAGAGTTGTTTGAGGTCCTTATATATGCTGGTTATTAATCCTTTGTCAGATGTGTAGTTTGCAAATATTTTTCCCATACTGTGGGTTGTCTCTTCACTTTGTTGATTGTTTCCTTTGCTGTGCACAAACTTTTTTACTTGATGTGATCCTAGTTGCCAATTTTTGCTTTGGTTGCCTGTGCTTGTGGGGTGCTACTCAAGAAATCTTTGCTCAGTCTAATGTTCTGGAGAGTTTTCTGGGTGGGTCCAGGGGTACCATCCAGGAACAAGGGACTGGGGTAAAGTACCTTAGAAGTCTACCTATTGTACTGTGGCTGAGCTTGTACTCAAACCACATGACACTGTTCTTCCCAGTCTTTCCTTCCCTTTCCAGAGGCAGAGGGGCCTCACCCTATGGCTGCCACCACCACTGGCCTACAGGGTGTACTGCCAAGCTTACTACTGATGTTCTCTTAAGGTCAAAGGTCTCTTTAGTCAGCTTGTGGTAAATGTTGTTTAGCCTGGGACTCATCCTTCAGGGCAGTGAACTCCCTTATGGCCCAGGGCAGGTCCAGAAATGCCATCCAAGAGTTAAGGCCTGGAATCAGGATCCCCAAAGGCCTGCTTGGTGTTCTATACCTCTGTGGCCAAGCTGACACCTAAGATATTAGATAAAACACTTTTACTTTTCCCTCCACTTATGTCAGGTGGAAGGAGTCTTGCCCTGTAGCCACCACAGCTGGGAATGTGCTGAATCTCACCTGAAGCCAGCAAATTTCCAAGTGTCACCCAAGGCCCATGGCACGCTACTTAGGTATCACTGCTGCTTACTCAGGGCCCAAGGGCTCTTTAGTCAGCAGGTGATGAATCCTGCCAGGACTGGGTCCTTCCCTTCAAGGCAATAGCTTTCCTTCTGGCCCAGGGTGTGTCTAGAAATGTCATGTGTGAGCTAGGGCCTGGAAAGGTGACGTCACACCTCTGACGGGTGCTCTATCCTGCCGTGTCTGAGCTGGTATCCAAGACTCAAGACAAAGTCCTCTTTATTCTTGCCTCTTCTCTCCTCAAGTAGAAGGAAGGGGTCTCTTTTGGAGCCATGAGCTGTGCAGCCTAGGGTTGGGGAAGGGTTGGCACAAGTACTCCCCTAGCCACACCAGCTGGTGTCTTAGTAGGTTGTGTGTCTCCCCATGTCCACTGACTTTGACCCAGTTTAACACTAGAACTCGTCTAGAAGTTACAGTCCTTGTGGCCTAGACTGCCTTTCAAGCTTATCTAGGGTCCTAGAGCGTGTTAGCTCATGGTGGCAAGGCTTGCTAGAACTCAAGTCGTGACCACTGGGATAGGTGATTCCTCTCTGGCTAAGGCTGGTTTAAATGTTCCCCCCATGGGCAGGCATCAGCTTAGGTCCCCTGTTTTACTTTCTGCTGTGACAGGGCAGCACTGAGTTCAACGCAATGTCTCACAATTGCTGTGCTCTTCCTCCCTCAAATGCACAGATTCTCTCTCCTTGCCATGCTGCCACTGCGGGAGTTGGGGAGGGTTGACAAAGGAACAAAGGAAACTGTGTTTCCTACACTCTTGGATGCCTCTTTCGGTGATATGAAGTTAAAACCAGGTACTGTGAGTGATCACCTGATTTTTGGTTCTTACGAAGTTGCTTTTTTTTTTTTTTTTTCGTATAGATAGTGGTTAAATTGGTGTCCTTGTAGGAGGGATGATAGGTGGAGCCTTCTATTCTGCCTTCTTGCTCTGCCCACTTGAAGAATGTTTTTAGATGATCTTTAAGGGTGTGTTGGCTAGTGACAAGTTCTTTTAGTTTTTCTTTGTCTAATGTCTGTATTTCCCCTTCATTATCAAACATAGTTTTAACAGATATTGAGTTTTCAGTTGACAGTTTTCTTTTTCTTTCAGTACTTGAAAAATGTTGTGACACTTCCTTCTGGACTCCATGGCGTCAGATATGATACGTGCATTCATTTAATTTGGTGCTTCTCTATATGGAACACATTCTTTCTCTCTGGCTGATTTCATGATTTTTGTTTTTATCTTTTGTTTTCAAAAGTTTAATTATGATATGCCTTTACATGATTTTCTTTGAGTTTATCAGGTTTGGGTTCACTCAGCTTTTTGAATTTGTATGTCAGTGTCTGTTGCCAAGTTTTGGAAGTTTTAGCCATTATTAGCATTTAACTATTATTTCAGCCCCTTTCTCTTTCTTCTCTTGTTCAGAGACTTTAATGATGCAAATATTGGATCATTTATTATTGTCCCACAGGCCCCTGAGACTTTGCTCATATTTTTCTCTTTCTCTCTCAGTCTCTGTCAAGTCTGGGTGAATTCTATTAATCTAGCTTCCATTTCACTCATTTTATCTTCTGTTATCTCCATCCTGGTATTGTGTTCATCACTATGTTTTTATTTTGGTTATTGTAGTATTCAATTCTGTAATTTCCATTTGATTCTTTTTTATAACTTGTATTTATTTGCTGAGATTTTCTATTTATTCATTAGTTTCAAAAAAAACTTGAAATTGCTTGTTGCAGCATTTTTTTTTTTTTTTGTCAGTTGTTTTAAAATCCTTGCCAGATAATTTCAACCTGAGGTTCATCTTGGTTGACATCTGTTGATTGTCTGCTGTCATCAAAATTGTTATTTTTTTGGTTCCTGGTTATGACAGGTGATATTTGATTGAATGCTAAATGTTTTTTTTCTGTTATGTTAGAAGACTCTGGGTCTTATTTAAATCTATTATTTTAACAGGAACACACCCCATTTATGTTCAGCATGTTTTTCTTAGCCTATTTTGTATGCTGTGGTTGTGATGACAGTTTAGTTTTCAGTATGTTTGCGGTGTTATTTTGATCTATTTTGTTTATGTGTTATCACTACCGCTCCCACTGTCTTCTGTTGGTGCTTCCTGAAGGAGTGGAGGCAATTTTTTTTTCCCAGGCCTGGCTGCCACATGTCTCTTGGTAGAGGAGAAATGTGGTAAGAACCCTATATAAGTACCCTTCTGGCTGCCCAGGTCTTCTGAGCAGATAGAGAGAGAAATCTGACTTATGGGGCAAAGAAGTCTGTTGTACTGGGCCAGTTGCTGTATCTAGATCTCTTGCAGGTCCTGCTCACCTTTCCAGGTGTCTCTGAGTGAAAAAGGAGAGGTTTGAGCCAGCAGTGACAAAGAGGCTTTTCAGATATAGCTGCTTTCAATTGCTGTTTTTTCTTTTCTTTTCTTTTCTTTTTTTCCTGGTTTCCCCAAACTACCTTGGTGTCTTTGGACAGAAAACTCCTTTTCTCAGGAGGTGAACTCCTGAGAAAGAGAACTCCTCTTCTGCAGGA
Source organism: Theropithecus gelada (assembly GCF_003255815.1). NCBI lineage: Eukaryota > Metazoa > Chordata > Mammalia > Primates > Cercopithecidae > Theropithecus > Theropithecus gelada. Next base: position 57,931,398 of record NC_037689.1, read on the forward strand.
TCTCAGGCCTGGAGTAGAAGGAGAGCGCTTCCCCTTGTCACTTATGATTGGTATACCTCTTAATTGATCCCCAGGCTGGCATTGTCTGGCTCACCTGGTGTGTTCAGGGGGGCTCCTGTTTGATCCAGAAAAAGAATGATTCTAACTAGGTCAGCAGGCAAAGAATACTGGGTCTGCGTGGCCTTTCTCTGTTGGTGGGGGAATTGTAAGACACCCTGCTGCTATTGTTTCTGCAGTCCCAGAGTTCTAAATCAGCCAGCTCTCCTTTTCACCACCTTTCATCATTCTCTTTTGCTTGCCTCGTGTACCATTTTCAGGGTTTATAGTTGTGTTTATTAGAAGGAACAGGAAAAAATGGGTTTATGCTATTTTTTCTGGACCAGAAGTTTGTATTTGTTTGTTTCTCTCCATTAGATTGTAAAATTCTTGAGGTCCAGGAGAGTTTTATATCTTTCTATAATCTAAATTGTATATATTCAGTGAATGTTTTGCGAATAAACTTAGTCCAACTGGATCCGAGCTACTCCATAATGGCATGATTGGGTTGTGATTAAAAAAAACTGTCTTGGAGTGAGCACATTTATTTTTACTTTAGACTTTCTGTATATGGATCAGACATGCAATGATCCTTCTATTTGTTGTGGAGTGAACCCTGAAAAAAGAAGAAAGAAAACAGAGAAATGACATGTTTGATTTCTACATTTTCGCACATCAACCTGGACTAACAAAAGTGCCCTAGTTGGTAGATGATATAATTAGTGATTTTCAGAGCTTTTTTTCATGTGTCTCCTAAAACTATGACCTTCTTTTATATTTAAAAATATCTATGAGTTTCATCATTAGTTTGAACACTTGTAAAGAGGTAATGACTTATATATAGTAAGGGTTGCTATTTAAAAATAAGATACTTATATGCCTTTTAAAAATGTATCCAGTAGAATGAAAATATCAATAATAGTTAACAGGTGAAAAATTTACCTCTTCTCTTTTCCTCTTAAATTTGTAGCTCCGTTCCATTTGTCACCACAGCATCACATCCTAATGTATTACATTTTTATGCTTAGAATTTTTTTTTTCATGATCACCAGGAATAAAGTGCATAGGCAATTTGTCTATAGTTTATGTCTATATATGTATATGTACATATGAACATATGTGTGTGCATTGCATAAACAGATAAACAGATACGTGTTTAAATATACTTGCTATGGTCATAAATCCATGCATGTTTTTAACAATTTTTATAAATGTTATTATTAATACAAATTGATTAAACTCCATATATCAAACTAAGTTTGATGAGTTTTTTTAATAGAAAAGCAAAGTATTACTGGAAATATTTATAATCAGGTGAATGGAGCATTTTAAACTTTTATTTAGTTAGCATGTTTATGGATGATAGTTATTCATTGCTTATGTGAATCCCACGTGCATTTTATCCCCATTTAACATTTTTTGATATGGATGCTGAGAGAAGTTTTCTCCACAATGAGTAGATTGGAATGAAAGGATTTTATTGTAGTAATGTCTCTCAATTTTTTCAACTATGTAAAGTTTAGGGTAAAATTACAGCAGTTGTTTATCAAGTATTATTTTTAACAATGTGTCAGCTAAGTCAGTTGTATTCCCCTCTTTTAATGTTGATGAAAGAAAATTGGATAAACACGTTTATGTAGATAGATTTGTTAACTAATCATTTCTGTCACTCACTTTATCAATATCAACACCAATATTTTCGATTTTCCCTTAGTTTGGTGTCCCACAGATGTTTTCACTCCAAAGCAATGCATCAGCATTAAATTAAGAAAAGACGACATCTATTTCTCCTTTTGTATAAAGAAATGGGAGAGGAATTGGAAAAATGGACTGAGAAAACAAAATCTGTAGAGACCTCTTTGTTCTATTTGTATCAGCAAATAGACTTAATGAGATAGTAAAATGGAGACACAGAGAAATCATTATATATTACCAAAATCTTCACACTGAAGTAGATTCCATCTCTCTTTTTTTCTCTCCCCCTCTCTCTGTGTGTGTGTGTGTGAAGTGTGAAGATTCCTAAGAAATTATTCTTAAGACCTTTTTCTACATCCAAAACAGGATAATAAACTTAGGGGTACTTTTTAACCATGAATGTCTAGCCAAACAGAATATGTAACTTCATGAGGTTTGTATATAAGATGATAATGGATTTTTAAAAACTTGTATGAACCCATGCTACAAATATGCTACAGTGAATTTTTTAGAAATACATATGAAAAATAAATTGTATCATTTTGTGCTTACATCTTGTTTTAGACCCTAGATGATTGTTACAGCATCACTGCATTCTTTTATTTCATAAGATTTGGAAACATTCAAACTACTTATTTGGGATGGCATACCATGCACTTAGATGCATAAAGTCTCATTTCTTTTTTAAAAATGTAACCCATTACCTTGTTTTCATTTCTTTGTTTCATCATTCCTTTTATTGAAAAATATGCCACCAGTAGACCTGTAAATAAACTGAAATGTCTTTTAATGACTTAAGTGTCCATCTGTATTCCCCTACATATTTAACCATCAGGCTGTTATGATTGTTAAATTAATTATGTGGCCTTCTTTTCTCCTCCCTAGGTTGATTCCATCCTGTAAATTGGAAATTCAATCAGTAGTTAATTTTGGCACATTGGTTGCCAATAGTAAAGTGTATTCTAAAGAGGTTACTATCAATAACCGTGGCAAAGCTCCAGGTAAATGCTTCCTGTCGTATTTACTTACACTTTTAGAAGAGTTGATATTATTTGAAATGTATACCTTGTGTAATAGATTACCTAATTTAACTGAAAAAAGTCTATCATTTGAAATAGCTCAAAACCAAAGGTCCTTAATAGTATTACTGTAAAAGACTGATAGGCAGCAATTCAGAAAAAAAATTAACCTTCCTCCTTAGGAGCCTGATTAATACCATCAGAAAATGACTGGTGATGTACCTCAGGATAGGAGGCAGGATAGTGTCAGAGAAGTTATACAGTTCAGAGACAGAATTAGAGCACAGTGCCTTATTAGTCATGTGATCTGGGGCAAGTATTTTTAAGGATTTTGAACTTGAGATTCCTTATTTATAAACTGGGACTGATAAAATGTACGATGGTGAATTATGTACATACTTTGAATTGTGGTATTTTACTTGGCTCATCATAGATGCTTAATAAATGTTTGTCTTCTTTCTCAATCATATTCAACTTTAAATTAACATCAAACTCCCTAGAAGGCTTTTACTAATTTTTTTGTTGAAAGAATAAATGCTTCTCTCTTTTCCAGATTGAATTATTTCCAGGGATTCTTATTGTGGCCTAAGAGTTTACATAAGGATGTATATGTGTGTGTGTGTGTGTGTACATTCATGTACACTTTAAACTGATAGCATACAGTAAGCATAGGATTGCTTATCCCTTCAGTCTCCTGATTCAGTGGCATGTGGGGTTGCAAGATTGCCATTTCTCCCAATCTAAAATGGGGACTAGCTCCGGACAGGGAGGGCATTTCTATCTGAGACTGTTTGTTGAATATATAAAGTAGGTCTTAAATCCAAGCCTCTTTTCCACTAACCGAGAGTGTTCTCTGGGGCTACCTGATTGAGCATTGGGAATTATGAAGACCAAGGCAGTCTGTCAGTTTACTGATTTCTTCTTAGGATACAAAGGAATAAAACTCATAACTGTTTCACATTGGATGTTACTCATCTCACTTTCCATGCTTTGGTTTTTAAATGAGTGCATGTCTGATGCCTGTGGGATTATAGAATATTAGGCTCGTTTGTGGCCTGACTTGAGTGTTGAGGAGGAAGTCTCTTATGGCAAGTGATATGGGCAATATGATCCTTTAGACTCTCTAGTTATATTTTAGAGCACTGATATTTAATTAAAGTATTTTTATTTGTATTATTTTACTTTCCAGAATTTCTTTTAACCGTTGTCTATTCAATAACCTTCAATGTTTTGATAGCAATAATATATTCCCTTTTTGTTCTAAAATCTCACCAAATTGTACAGTTTTATTTCATATGAGAGCTCTCTATAAGTAAAAAAGAAATATGGTTTTACTTTTCATTGAATATTTAATATAATTTTACTCAATAAATTAGAATAAGTACAATTAAGCTGCGTACTGGGATACATAATGTTTTAGGAAAAATAATGCACAATGACTATTAGGATTTTGTTAGTATTTTATGTGTATATAGTATTTGTAATAACTTGGTTGGGTTTATTATAATTGAGTACTGTGAAATATTAACGACTGTTACCTTACAAACTGAAACAAATTGTTATCAATGAATTACATTTTCTTAGTGTTGACTTTATCCCACATGCTTGGAGTCAAATCAGATTATTTTTTCTACTATTATCAAAATTGATAGTGTATATTACATTCAGAGTAGCTAGTGCCTATAAGGTGTCATAAAGTCCTTATTATCTACAAGCAAAATATATACATGTTCATGATAATAGCAATGTATGTTTATGAAGGAAAACATTTTGAAAATAGATTCAGCCATCAAAGTTGATTTTAACATTTTTCAAAAGCATTTTATATGCTGAATTTTTTGTAGGTTTAGAGTCAAAGTTCAAATGCTTACAAATTTGTATGTATACCTAATAGGATATTTAAAACTCAACACTTGGCAGATTTAACATTTGTACATCTTTGTTTTCTCTCTCTGGTGGTATCACTGCAGTTATAACCTTTGTTTTTATAGACTCACAAAGTTTATGTATGTAAAACTCCTTGATGATTTATTTTCATAGCCTCTTATGGAGTAAACATCCATGGATCTAGCCATATGTTGTTGAATAACTTTTGTTTCCTCATCCTTTATAAAAATGGTTCCTAAGTTTACCCCTGACTGTACAAAGTAGTGCTTATCTTTTCTTTCTGAAGACATGTTCCATTCTTTATGGTGTCTCTAATGTTAGTACTTTGCAGATTAATACATTCCATGTTTACTTTTATGATTTTATGGTTTGATAATACCACTATTGTTTCTCAGCTTTTATCACTGAAGATTAGAAAAAGAAATTATTAATTTAGCATGCCTTGAATTGAAATCATTTCCTCCTTAATGTGAGCATGCTTATTTATTTATTATTTTTTAAAATGTTTGTGGACACATGGTAGGTGTATATATTTATGGAGTACATGAGATGTTTTGATACGGGCATCCAATGTGAAATAAGTACATTATGGAGAATGTTGAGTAGACTTTTTCTACTACAGTATTACAACATAGAACAGTCTCTCAAATTCCTAAGTGAGAGCCTTACACATCATTTCTGAGTTTGAACATCTACCTCAGAACTTGTCATCCTTTAGGTTTATTTGGTCTACTTTGTCCAAAATATATGACCTTTCATTTGCTCTTAATGCCCACTCTGCCTTTTCCCCTAATTAGCAGCATCATTTCTCTACTTCATTGTCTAAAATATCCTGGAATCATCTGTAAGCCAGGAAATTTGTCAAATTGTACCAAACCCAGAAGTGGTCCTGGGGATCTTCCGTAGTAACTCACAAAAGCACCCCCTACTTATTCTCAGTGCATAATTCTTGTCTTCAATTTTTTTTTTTTGGAAACGGATGCCATGGGATCTCCATATATTCTTCATGCATAACATAACCCTAATTTATAGGATTCTATATTTTACCATATTCATAATTTATTTGGTTTAGTGATTTCTTGGAGTTTCACTAAAGAACCATGAAGCTTTTAATGAAAGATGATTAAACCCAGAAGGAATCTGTTAAATCCATATGAGCATTCTGAAGAGTCTCTAAAAATTAGTCATTTGGAAACATGTGGAGCCTCATACATATTTGGTGTGTTTAGAACCAAGGGAATTTAAAAAAATCATAGGAAATAGCAATAGCCTTGGGTACATGACAATTGATTTTTAATAGCATTCTGTAGAACTACAGACTCTGGTTACCCTAGCTTGATCTTACAGATACTTTGAGACAAAAATCTGCTTAACAGTTCCTAAAAATTTTTTCAAGGAGTATAGACAATGTAACCATGTATACTGCACCACTCAGTGTCTAATTTGCTTCTCCAGAGAAGATAGAACAATCCAGATTCAAAAATCACACAGATTTGTGTGAGGGGCCCCTCATTTCAGCTATAGCTGTGGGCACCCTTATGTTTTATGTGCTCCCACTAAGTCGTATCAGTGGGCAAGTCTATAGGTCTGTTTTACGTGGCTTATTGGCAAAAGTTGCCATAGTTGGCCACTGCCACTTTCTTGGGAAAACAAAACAAAAGCAATTCAAAGCCCTTTGGCTTTTGTGACAACTTACTCTCATATATAGAATACTAATTAATAACTCAGGTCCTGAAGTGAGGTTGAACAGGGCCCAAATCTTAGTTGCATCACTTACTATCTGGGAGGCCTTGGGTAAGGAATTTGCGCTTCTGAAACATCCATTGTCTGACTTAACACATGAGAGATAAAGATAGTACCTTCCTCCTCTAATGGTGGTGATGATTAATAAAATGCTTAGCACACCCTCTGGCATATATAACTTTTCAGGAAATATTAGCTATTTATGTTATAGTTATGATTTTTCTACCACCTCTCCCCTCTTTAATTCTCTTTCCTAGACTGGTGTTCCTTTTTGTCGTATATTAAATGTGAATGTTTCCTAAGGTTTGCCATAGACTCTTATGTTTCTTCAGTCAAGGTACTCTCCTTGGACCATCACTTCCTTTCCTTTTATTTCACTGGCTACTCCCAGATGTATATAATCCTGTAGGTATCCTTCAGTTTTCTCAAACTTAACAGCTTTCCCCAATACTTGTTTTCTCTTTATCAATGAATGTTACCACTATGTATTTGGACAGTTCAGAAACTTGGCAAAATTTTCAACACCTCTCTCTTTTTCACTTCCTACCTCCCTAGTCAATTAGTAAATCTTATCTGTTCACTTCATAATTAAGCCAGTAATCCTACTTTTCTCTGCCCAATGCCCCTTTTTTACAAAAAGCCATTATCTTCCCTTGCCGAATTTAGATCAAATTAATTTAGATCAAATTAACCTAAATTATTTTCCTGACGTTACTTCCTTTTTAGTTTATTTCCCACACATTAGCTAGTGCCATATCTGAGAAGAAATGAAAATTTGATCACACATATTCCATTTGTAACATTCTCTTTTCTTTTTTCTTTTTCTTTTTTTTTTGACAGAGTCTCGCTGTGTCACCCAGGCTGGAGTGCAGTGGCATGATCTTGGCTCACTGCAACCTCCGCCTCCCAGGTTCAAGCGATTCTCCTGCCTCAGCCTCCCCAGTAGCTGGGATTACAGGTGTGCGCCACCACGCCTGGCTAATTTTAGTATCTCCAGTAGAGATGGGGTTTCACTATGTTGACCTGGCTGGTCTCAAACTCCTGACCTCAAGTGATCCACCCACCTTGGTTTTCCAAAGTGCTGGGATTGCAAGCATGAGCCACCACACCTGCCAACATTCTTTTTTTCAGTAACTCTCTTCTCTTAGGATGATGCTCTTGCTTCTGTTGTTACCAATTTAAAAAGCCAAACAAATGGTTTTTATATTAAAGTTAAATAAGACATAGTAGTGTTGACATACCTGCAATTTAAACATATTTAGACAATTAAACAATATTCTTTCATATTTTGTGTTGCTTCTGAATAAGTTTTTGAAATATTCACTTAAACTCTTTTGTCAAATTATGTCTAAGTGGTTACAATATGGGAAACTTTTTCACTGACTCAGCCTTAACTAAATTTATATACCTTTTTTTTCCTTACAGAATGGAGTCAATAATACCTATTTATTTGAAATGGATATAATTTTATATATTTTTGATTTATTTTATGATAGAAAAGTAACTTCAAATATTATGTTATTAGCACATCTATGAAATGATTGATCAATTTTGTTAGTTACTTTGCATTTTCAAATATTGTCTTTTTAATATTTTCGTTACTTTTTTTGTGCTAACATTTTATTTTCCTAAACTAAATGAATACATTTGGAAAATATCATCAGATGTGATTTAAGACTGGTGAATTCAGAATTTGCAAAGCTGTTTATTTTGGCACCATGCTCATTTGTGTTATAATGATAATAAAGGGACTAGTGATTGGCTGCTTCTATTTGTTGGCCATACTTTTTAAGTACTGCTTAGTGCTAAGCAGTGTGTGGGGCGCTGCGACCACAGACATGAAAAAGAGATTGTATCTGATTTCAAGGACCGCATGCTCTAATGTAGGCACAAAACATTACCATAAATTATGAACCATTTCTGCTTTCAGAATAAGAATCTTTGTACCTTCCTTCTCATATGCCATTTGATTTCAGAAACCAATCCCCTTTGTGCACTGGAGAAATTCATCTCCTAGGGAATGATAATAACTATAAGTATTAGCCTGTGGTCAGAAATATCCAAGTGAAAATCTCATCTTTATTAGTTAGTTACTAACTGTAGTAGTTATTGCTATATAACAAACCACCCTAAAATATCTTCAAACAGCAGTTATTTTGTAATTGGTCATGTGGTCATGTGTATGCAGACTGATTGGAACTTGACTGATCTAGGCTGGGCTCATTTGGGTGCTCTGCTTCAAGCTGAGGCAACTGGGCCCGTTCTATTTCTCACTGCAGGTCTGTGGGTCAGCTGGGTGGCTCTGCTCCACATTTGCTCATTCTAGGGCACGTGCCAAAAGGACAGCAGTTACTGAGGAGAAACACTTCCCAAAGTCAAGGGGCTTGATCATGTAATTTGCTTTGGCTAATAACATGTGGGTGTAATTGACAGCGTGTCAGTTCCAACCTAGATGCGCTTCTACCATGGGAAGTAGGAAGTGTTTCTCCTGAGTAATTGCTGTCCTTTTGGCCCATGCCCTAGAATGAGCAAATGTGGAGCTGAGTCACCCAGCTGATCCACAGACCTGCAGTGAGAAACTCTGGAACAATAGGGCAAAGATACAAATGTGGAAAAAGGTGAAGAATTGTGGTCAACAAGCTAATCTACCACAGTAATTGTGTGACTTTGAACAAGTCATTCATCATTTCAAAGCTTCTGTTTTGCTTCTTGTAAAATGGAGGTGATGATTGAAAATATTATATCATAGATTATTTATGGAAATTAAATAACCTATGCAGAGCTCTTAACATAAGTGTCTGAACGTAGTAAACAGATAATTTTAACTATTGGTGAGAGTTGAGTTCTAACAACAGGATCATATTTGTTGAGTGACCTCAGAGATTGGACTTACAATTAAAGCTTTAATTCTTGGTACACTGTAGACCATCTGCTCCAGGGGTATTCAATCTTTTGGCTTTCCTGAGCTACACTGGATGAATAAGAGTTGTTTTGGGCCACACATCAAATACACTAACACTAACAATAGTTGATGAGCTTAAAATATCTCAAAAAAATCTCATAATGTTGTAAGAAAGTTTATGAATTTGTGTTGGGCTGCATTCAAAGCCGTCCTAGGCTGCATGTGGCCCATGGACCATGGGTTAGGCAAACTTGATCTACTCTGTGAAGTATGTTGGTCCCCTACTGAGAGTGTGCATGCAACACTGTAAGCGTCCAGATGTAAACCAACTGCTCTTATTCCTTACAGGCATATTTAAGACAGAATACTGTGGCCAATTACCCATCGTCATTTTTCCAACTAGTGGTATTGTGGATGCTAAGTCATCAGTGGTTATTAAAGTAGATTTCTGTGCAGACCACCCAAGAATTGTAGATGAAGAGGCAATGTGAGTATATAGTGTGGTTCTAAAAATTCTAATACGAATCTCAATGCTTTCCCATTTGACCCTTCAGATGTGACTTTGATTGTATGTAAGCTCCTTTGTTCTTTCATTCAGCATTGTTCATTGAGTCTCTACTATTTGCCAAGCAGTAGGCTTTTAAGAAATGGGAAGAACTAGAGGATGGCATATGGGTACACATAACAGGATCTTCTATTTTGAATTTCATTGAGGTGAGAGAGTGGACCAACGAAGGGCTCCACTAACAAGGTGATAGTTGAATCAAATACTTATTGGTGAGTAGTAATTAGCCAGGCAAAGAGCAGTGATGTGATTTGGGGTGTGTGTATGTGTGTGTGTGTGTGTGTGTGTGTGTGTGTGTGTGTAGGGGTGGTGGGAGTTAGTGATGGGAGTAGCGTAGAGGAGGGATTTCAGGCAGAGCAAGTAACATACTGGAAATCCTAGAGGCAAAAAGACAGTATTGCACACCAAGGTATCTTTGGCAATGTAGAATTAAAAAGATGGAGGTGGGGAGTGGCAGGAGACAAGACCAGAAAAACTGAATGGAATGGTCTAGTTTGAAGGGCTTTGTAGTCCAGCATTTTTGTGCGGTATGTCTTAATTCATTGGTAGAATGTGCAATCAATATAATGGACCATCACCAGTATTTTTAACAAACAACTTAAAAATATCAGAATGCATCTGCGCTGTGTGTGTGTGTGTGTGTGTGTGTGTGTTCCGGCATTGGAATGTAAAATACATTTTTTTACTGAAGATCGCAGTCATAAATATGTGATAAAGAGGTGTGAGCCCTTATAGGAGCTTGGGTTTTATTGTGAAGGCTATGAAGCCTTAGGGGGGTTTTAAGATGAGAGTGTCACGATTAGTTTGTATTTTAGAAAGATCATGCTAGTGGCAGTGTGCAAAACAGACCAGGGAGTACAAATGTGGAACGAGAAGCTTGACTAGAAATTACAGTAAAGCAAGAGGACAATGACAAAGGTCTGAGGTAAGGTCAACTGAGAAGACTGACAGAAGTGTGCAAATTGGAGATAGGCTATGGAGGTAGATTTGACTGGATTTGGTGACTGATTGTAGCAAAGGAAGATAAAAGATGGAACAGGGTTATGGGAGAAGATCTTAAATTCAGTTTTGATATGTTGGAATGGTTTTACTTCTCGGATTCCTGGTGGAGCTGGCTGGGGCTTATTACATTATCTTGAGTCCCAGAAAGAAATTTGATTTAGATGTACAAATTGAGTGTTCCTTACTCAAAATACTTGAGATCAGAAGTGTTTTAGATTTCAATTTTGTTTGGATTTTGGAATATTTGCATTATACTTACTAGTTTAGTATCCCTAATCTAAAAATCTGAAATCCAACATGCTCCAATAAGGATTTCCTTTGAGTTTTATATCAGCATTCAAAAAGTTTGGGATTTTGGAGCATTATGGATTTCATATTAGGAATACTCAGCCTGTATAGGGTTGAAGATCATCAGTGTATAAGTGGTAGACGAAACAGAAGTGTTGAGAATAAATTTGAGAAGGAGAGTAAAGTGAGAAAGAGTAAGAGAAAAAAACCACTACTATTCATATTAACTATTCATCAAGTTTTAAAAAGGTCCCAGTCTTAGAAGTGTGAGAAGGTGGGGCCTGAGTGAGTTAAAAGAAAATCTTGAAATTATGGTATCAAGGAAGCTAAGGGAGGAGCAATTCAATGCCCAACGTTATAGGATATAGCATAAGATAAGGGCATAGGTGATAGTTGTGGAGCAGTCAGTTATCTGTGGTATCTGATGGGCCTAAAGTGAAAGATTGCATTTATGCCAGAGAGGGATAAAAATGAAAGAGCAATTCCCAAAGAGAATTGAAATTCATCTGAGAAGGGAAGTTTAATGGGGAAATATTTATTTCAGCAAAGAAGTGGGATTTTTGTTTTGTTTTGGTTTTGAGATGGGATCTCTTTCTGTCACCCTGATTAGAATGCAGTGGTGTAATCATGGCTCACTGCAGCAGCGACCTCCCAGGCTCCAGCAATTCCCCTACCTCAGCCTCCAGAGTAGCTGGACCTAAAGGTGTGTGCCACCATGCCTGGCTATTTAAATTTTTTGTTGTTGTTGTTGTTGATGTAGAGATAGGGTCTCACTGTGTTGCCTAGGCTTGTCTCGAGCTCCTGGACTCAAGCAATCCTCCCTCCTTGACTGTGCACAGTGCTAGGATTACAGGTGTGAGATCACACCTAGCCAGCAGTGGGTTTTACTGAGATACGTTAGATTGTAAGGAATTGAGGTGTAAGGATGGGGATAAGATTAGCTGTTGGACTTGGGAGATGAGAAGAATTAGAAAATAGTTTCAGAATTTGAGAGCTAGAGGTAACCATACAAATCATTTAAATAATGGGCAATATAAGGCCGGGCGCGGTGGCTCAAGCCTGTAATCCCAGCACTTTGGGAGGCCGAGACGGGCGGATCACGAGGTCAGGAGATCGAGACCATCCTGGCTAACACGGTGAAACCCCGTCTCTACTAAAAACTACAAAAATCTAGCCGGGCGAGGTGGCGGGCGCCTGTAGTCCCAGCTACTCGGGAGGCTGAGGCAGGAGAATGGCGTGAACCCGGGAGGCGGAGCTTGCAGTGAGCTGAGATCCGGCCACTGCACTCCAGCCTGGGCAACAGAGCAAGACTCCGTCTCAAAAAAAAAAAAAAAAAAAAAAAAAAATGGGCAATATGAATATGTCATTGAGTTTTTTTGGAGATCAATTCATGAGACTGTTTTACAACTTTATTGTTTCCTGAAGACAGTAGATTAGGCTGCACATATGCCATTCCATTTTGTAGATGCAGATATACAGAAGAACCTGATAACCTCTGGTATGCACGTGAAAGGAATTACTCTTAGGCTACTGAGTTTTAATTATAATGTGATTCTATAAAGTTTCTGTTTATTGAAATGTGTAGGAGAAAAACAGTGTATAGAATTCTAATTAAAATATGTATGTATGTGCATATTTTATTATCCTGTAGAGTGATTTTGCAAGGTCAACCTGAGATGCTCTTGAGTATCAAAGCTCATGTGGTTGAGCAGATTATTGAATTATTAAACGTGAGTAGAGACAGAAGGCTGGAATGCATACATTTTGGTCCTGTTTTCTTCGGATCATCAAAAATTAAACATGCACGTATACACAATAATAGCCCAGAGCCCATAAATTGGGTGGCCATAATACAAGATGATGCCGTGGGAGAAGAAGTGGTAAGTAAATGGTGTGATGGGGATATCAGGAATTATGATTTAAAAGAGACTGTGTTAAATCTACTAATAACCAACAAGCTTTTTAATTATTCAAAATATCTTTTAACATGGGAAGATAGATTTGATTTCGTGTGTATCCAATGGCAACCTCAAAAAATTCAGAAATTAAGCTAACATTTATACTAATGTATATCTGAAGTAAACCAGGCAAGTGCTTCTTATAGATCAGTGGCTAATTGAAAGTATTTCTGTTCTCATCAATTTTTTAATCTTTTTTCAAATTTTTTTTATTTTTTTATTTATTTTATTTTATTTTTCTTTTTTCAAATTTTATGATGTGCCTTGGTCAAATTTATGTGTAAATGTTACTTTAAAGATAGATATTTGTTATTGCCTAGATTCTGGAATTTTAATAATTATTTTGTAACCTCCTCAAAAACTTTTTTTGTGTTTTGCGTTAATACTCTTTTATATCTGAGTTTACATTACAGGGTACAGATATTCGACAAAGAACAGATATTGCTTTAAATAATCTCACCTACATAAGAAAAATAAAGAACATAGATACTACTACCATTATCTCCTGTCTTCCTAATGAAGGGACTTTACAACCTTATCAAAAGACTGTAATTACATTTTGTTTCACCCCAAAGTAAGCAAAAATTAATTTCATTGTAGTGTTAAGTATTAATGGAATGTATATTAACCACACTTTAATCAGATTCAGTTTAATACTATAATAGTAAAACTTGCCAGAAGGCACAAATCAGATTTTTCTTGTCATAATTCTAGATGTTTCTAACATGGTTAGTAATATTTCTAATAATTCTAAATATGGTTCTAAATACTTGATGTAAAGTTAAAAATCTCCCCAGACCTTGTGGAAATGGGGTGGTGGAAGTGCAAGTTTTGAGTTGTTTTGGAGTGTGGCCCCAAATTGTTTGTGCAGTCAAGACCTTGTTGTCCCCACGAATAGTCAGGTGTGTGCAGCATGTTGTAGGCCCCTCTAAAGAGGATGCAATGCTTCTGGTAGGGCAGAATTATTGCTGACTCTCCTAAGTATTAAACCTATAGTACCTTCCAGGGATCAGTCAAACTTGCTTGCTGAAATTCATACAGACTTTTAGTGTACATTTTTCATAATTCCATGAACTATGTTTTGTTATTAAATTTGAAGAACATGCTGTTTTAAATATATAATAGCAATTTCAGTGACACCTTGATAGGTTGTAATACGTGTGAACTGATTCAATTGCAAGAATATTTTCCCTTATTTGTGAGAGGGTAATGTTTAATGTACTTCTTTTTTGTGGAACAGGGTTGCCTGTGGAAGATTGAGCTTACTTTAATTTAAAGGGGTTAATAAATCAAGTAATTGTTCTATATGTAAATCCACAATTGCCTTATTAATGATACTTTCATACAAGTAGTTTCTTTGGTGAATCTATAAGATTCTGTTTAATACACAGTCTTTGAAATGTCAAATATTCTATTCTCTTTCATGGCAGCATATTAACTTGAGAGTCTAGCATAGAATTATAGGTGTATATGTATGATTTGAAGTCTTAGTTAAATGTGTTCTGACCACACTATTTGTATTCATATTTAATATTACGTGTCAGTCTTTTGTAAATGTAGTTGAGTTTGCACTGCTAGAGAGTTGACCTCTAGGTAAGGCAGGTAAAAGTAGCCATTGAGCAGAGCTATGACATAAACCATCTCTGCCTTTGCTCCTATTTCCCTTCTTCCTAGTCTTCCTTTCCTTTTCTCCTCGAACAAAATTTAACTGTTAGCAAATCTTGTTCTCCAAATTACTTGTCCACAACAAGAGCCTGGCTGGCAATATGCACTTAGTACACTGGGGAAGACAAATTTGTAACAAATGTTTTTTATTATGCCCAAGAGTAAGATGGACTATTGTAAAGAATTAATCAGAGTCCTTGGTTAGAGATGAATTTTGCCTGGAAAGGAAATTCTTTGCAGAGAAAGTGGCGTTTGAGCAAGACCTTGATGACTTGGTATATTTAAATTACTCTTGTCTTTGACGATGTTGGCACGAACTCATTTTTTCTGAGCTTTATACTCTGTAGCCTTCTTTTGGCAAATCTCTCTGTGCAGTAAATTTGGATAATGGATCACGGTTGTATTTTCATTCCTTAACATTGATTTGCTTGCATAGATTTAAAGGTTGGATTGATATTCCCTCTTACAAGGTTATAAAGGGTATCTCCTTTGCTTTAAAAATAACTCATTGTGATTTTTTTACAGGCTAATGGCTGATGGTAAAAAGGATATTGGACCTTCATACAGGCAGGACTATGCTCTCTTTTTGAGATTTGAGTCCGTAGGAAGTAAAGATGGATTTTTGAGAGATGATGACTATAAAACCATCAAAAGTAAGTGTGAAATTAACAAAATTATCAAATGCGTAGTCATTTAAATTGTTTAAAAATTTGAACATCAATATCTATAGAGACAATCTAATAAAATATATAATTATTGAATAAAACAAAGCAAACATATTCAAGAGACTTTAAAGTGTCATCTGTGGCATGTTATGAAGTCAACTTCACAATCATTTAGATAATAATTTTCCAGGTTAGAAGTTAGATTACTTTATAATTTTAAAATGATGTTAGATAAACATGGTGATCTAGAGTTTAAGGAATAAGAAAAAAAACACCCTGATTTCTTTTCTATGTATGCCTAGGTTTTTTTCTCAGGGATTGGTATGGGGACAAATGACCCATTCCATCTCTATTAATCCTTCAGTTCTCTTAGAACTAAAAATAGGAACGGTCAAAAACAAGATCTAGAGATCTAGTTAGTAGAGTACAGGACAGTGTTGTTGGATATTGATAATTGCACATGTTTTGCAGGCCACATGTCAAGATGCCTTATATGTTTTATATTCTCAGGTTATATTAGGTTGGTTATAGTGAGGAAAAAAATGGAATGGGATTTGGCGTTCAGCTTAGCAAGACAGATCAAAGAGAAAATAGAGAATTAGGAAGGTTATGAATCAAATCCAGGAAAGTGAGCTATACCAAGGAGGGATTAGGTCACCATCCTGGATATTTATGCAAATCAAGTATGTCAGTGTAAGTGATATTGAGCAGGATTTGACTATATTCCTTGGGCATAAATGGATTGTTCTGTTACTATTTATATTGTGTTTTGTGATATTGAGCTATGTCTGCTGATCCTAGACAGCAATGGAAATTCCACATTTGTACAAAGTTTACAGGTTAATCCAGTTTTGAATAGCCAGGGATGGAGTTACTAGGTTTGCCTTAAAGGTAATTTAGAGTCTAAGATTGGCTACTAAGAGCGTAAGTGAAAAAATACAAACTCTTTTTCTTCGGTTCTAGTTACACTGCTGTCTCTCTGCAAAATTGTTCTTCTGTTATCATCTTTCTAGTTTCCCAAAAACTTCGTGTTTATATTTTTGCCCAGCTTCTATTCCATTGTCCATTATTCTAATTCCTGTTTTTCATGTGCACTTATATCTGTTGGTCTGTCTCCCACAGTGACTGAGTGAAAAGCCTCTAATTCTATGAAATTCAACTTTCAGCTTATATTGGGTCCACACATGGGAAGCTGATTGTGTTGGAGTAAGACACACAACCTTGTTGAGAGGTTTCACTTTGTATCTATAATCACTAATCCCAAGTGAGTTCTTTAAGCTGTTTGACATTCCTATTGCATTCGCCCATTCATTCACTCTTACACAATCTGAGATGAATATCACACACCTTTTATTCTCTCCTCAAGATTCCACTCTTTCCTCCTTCATCTTCACTCATAAGCTTGAACATAGAGTGGCCTAGTAGACATTTCCGTAAGAATATCTACTAGGTATCTCAACTTAACATGTCCCAAGTAGAACTCCTGATTTTTTCATAGCCAGCTCCTCCTTCAGTCTCTTGTTTCAAGAAATGTCAATTCCATCATTTCTGTTCCTAAGGCAAAAAACTTAGAGTCGTCCTTTATCACTTCTTCATTTCCCTATTCTGTGTCCAATGTATCAGCAAATCTTCTTAAGTCTACACTCAGGAAGGGGAACATCACACACCGGGGCCTGTTGTAGGGTGGGGGGAGCGGGGAGAGATAGCATTAGGAGATATACCCAATGTAAATGACAAGTTAATGGGTGCAGCACACCAACATGGCACATGTACACATATGTAACAAACCTGCACGTTGTGCACACGTACTCTAGAACTTAAAGTATAATAAAAAAGAAAAAAATATATATATATATCTAAAATCTGACAATTTTCACCATTTTTCTACTCTTCTCCTCCAGCCATTGGTTCTTTAAAGATGTTTGAACATGACAGACAAGTTCCTGCCTTAGCGTATTTGTGCTTGCTGTTCTGTCTGCCTGGAATAAACTTTTCCTAGATTTTTACATATTTCTTTCCAGACTCCCTTTATATCTTGGCTATCCCTATCGGAGAGGCCTTTTTGGACATCTCTACATAAAACAGAATCTCCAAGACCTTGTGCTCTGTCTCAACCTGTCTTACCTTTACCCATATTACTTATCTTCTATGAAATGCTGTGTAAACATATTTGGTTGATTATCGTTATTTGATTGATTATCATTAATGTCACCTCACTAGAATGTAAAGTCCGTAACAGCAGGAATGTTGTCTCTTTTATTCACTGCTGTATCCACAAGGCATGACACAGAGAAGACAATCAATAATTGTGTTGAATGAAAAGACTGAATGAGCTACCTAATTCGCATACGTCTTTCAGACAACAAATAAACTAAGCAAATATATTCTGGCTTCCCCAAACACTTTATATTCAACAGCTATTATTGCTTTTACAGGTGAACGATTTCAGAAAATGGAACTAGCACTGACAGGCACAGGACTTCCTGTTTTACTACAGTTTGATCCAGGACCAGTTCTTAATTTTAAACCTTGTTTCATGGGTGAACGTTCAGAAATTCAGTGTATCATAAAAAATCAATGTGAAGTACTTCCTCTGACGTACCACTTTGAAAAAACTGCAAATTTTAAAATTGATCCTGAAAAGGGCGAGATTAATGAAGGGGGTATGGTGGTAAGATAATTTTTCTTTGCTTTTACATGGCAGCTAACATTTTAAGGTATGCTAAAATGCTATGCAGATGATTAGAAACAACATGTGTTCTACCAGTGTTTATAAATTGTTTCTCTTCTGTGGCCTCGTTATGAAGATTTTTGTGTTGGTACTCATACAGAATCCATAATGATTTAAGTGCCTGTCATGTGCCAGCGAAAGCATTTGGCACTAGGGAATTTAAAGAAATGCAAAACACAGTTACTTCCTCTAAAATATTAGACATATACACAGGTAGGTATGGCTTAAGGAGAATATAAAATATCTTAAAGTGGTAACAACGTGATATAGAAACTCAAATAACAGAATGTTTACTTCTAACCAGATAGAAAGGTCTTCATAGGAGAGTAATGTATGAGCCAGACATTGAAGGTTGAGTAGAATTTTGGAATTTGAAACTGGTGATATGTACTAGGCCTAGAACTTGTACTGCTGGTACAAAGCAGAAAAAGAGAACACGAAGGCATACCTGTGAGCCCTAGGTCAGCTTCTGGTTGTCAGGAGCTGTTTTTCTTTTAATTGCTGCACAAATAACTCTTTCCCATATCCTCTAAACCATGGGTTAAAAGACGATGGTCCGGCCGGGCGCGGTGGCTCAAGCCTGTAATCCCAGCACTTTGGGAGGCCGAGACGGGCGGATCACGAGGTCAGGAGATCGAGACCATCCTGGCTAACACAGTGAAACTCCGTCTCTACTAAAAAAAAAATACAAAAAAACTAGCCGGGCGATGTGGCGGGCGCCTGTAGTCCCAGCTACTCGGGAGGCTGAGGCAGGAGAATGGCGTGAACCCGGGAGGCGGAGCTTGCAGTGAGCTGAGATCCGGCCACTGCACTCCAGCCTGG